>NC_046659.1:33178705-33195242 GCF_010883055.1 Belonocnema kinseyi
TTTGAAAGGCGATTCTTCATAGTATTTTACTAACTAATGGAGATATTTTTATAATTTTATTCCTGAAATCTATTCCCTAAGGTCAAACATGGTACACAAATACCGTAAAATTTAAAAAACAGCAACTATTTACAGGAATTTTTTAAATAAAAATCATTGTGTATCATATTCAAATAAATTTTGGCAAAATTTATAAAAGTATTATTATTCTTAATTTAAAAAAATTAATGTATAGAGAATACAGTTTTTATTTGAAATTTCACGACGGTTTTTTGTACCATGATTGACCCTCGGCCAGAATCAAGGAAAAATAATCTAAAAATATGTTCATCAGTTATTAAAATGCTACAAAGATTTACCTTCACAATTTCTTTTCTCTTTTTATAATCATGAGATATTTCATCATAAAATAATTTTGTTGCATTTATTTTACAATTATTTACAATCAATTTCCAATTACAATTATTTTACAATTAAAATAAAATTGTTAAAGCTAGATTTTGTAATTTTTGTGATAAGTATTTTAAGGCATGAAAGATATTGTAAAGATTTCATATACAATAAAATAAGTATTATCAGTTTATAAATATAGATGTAAATAATTATTATAAGATTCTTAAGAAAATTAAAAAAAAAAGATTTTCGAATATATCAGATGTGTCAGAAAAGGTCCTAGGAGATTTTAAAGACATTTTATTTTTATTTTGTAGGATTTAAAAAAATATTATGAAAATTTTTAATCTATTTAAAACGTTTTGAATTCTTCAAGATATTGGTAACTCTCTCGAGTTTTTATCAAAGATTAAGAAAATCATTCAAAATGTAGAAAAAAATTTCCTTATAATCTTCTAAATTTTCCGAAGCATTTTAAGAAACCATGTTTATTCTCCTGAAACCTTTCGAGATTCTTTTAAAGTTCCTAAAGTTTATCTTGCGTTTCTAAAACACTTCTAAAGTTTAAATTTTTTTGAATTTCATCAAATCTACTAAATACTTTCTGAACTCACTTGATTATTTACTTTTTTAAACTTTTTAATCTTATCAAATTGAAGCATTTTGCTTTAAAATCTTCTACACTCTTCTTTTAAATTTTAGGAAATCGTTTGATGCGTTTAAAAATCTGCTTAAAATTTGTTTAAAGTACATTTTTTTATATAAAAAATTCTTAAAAACTTTCATACGATTATTAGAAAAATAATTCTGTTTTTCTAATCTTGTCAGACCTTTCAATCTCTAATCTTTAAAAGTTATTGAAAATTTTCCTGGTTTTTTTTTAATTCTTCAAAATAAAAAAAATGCCTCCAAAGTTTTTTAGATGCTTTGAGAATATTTAAAATCTTTTGCAATATTTTGAAATGTTTAAACATAATCTTTTCAAATTAATTGTTGAAAATAAAAAATTATGTTAATTATTCCTTTAAAAATCTTTGGAAGTTTTCATTATTTTCGAATTGTTTCACAATTTTTGAATATCTCTAAAACTTACTCAAATTTGAAAGAATTATGTTCCCTAATTTTTCTAAAGTTAAGTAATATGGAAAAATTACAACATTTTGCTCCAAGATATTTTACGTACTTTTTAGATATTTTAGGAAATAATAAAAAATGTTTTGTAATCTTTTTTCAATTTTCTGTTAGAATTCATTCCAAAAAAATTATTCATTTATCGACATTTATTACTATTTTTTCATTTTACATACGTATCTATTATATCTTATCAAAATTTAATATAAAAGTTTGAAATGTTAAGTGTATTTAAATACTACAATTTTTAATGTTTCTAAAAAGTCTAAAATTAGATTTGAATCTCATTCATTCTTCTTAATATTTCTTGAATTTACTGGATTATTTACGTTTTTTCAAACTTTTTAATCTTATCAAATTGAAACATTTTGCTTTAAAATCTTCTACACTCTTTTAAATTTTAGGAAATCGTTAGATGTGTTTCAAAAACTTTTTGATTTTTTTTAAAAGTACATTTTTGTAAATAAAAATTATTAAAAACTTTCAAACGATTTTAATTTTCTCTCAGAATTCATTCCATTTTTGGTTGAAAAATAATTTTTTAAATTAAAATCTAACTATATGTTTAAAAATTGAACTATTCTGTTCTTAATTCGATTGTGTGTTTTTTTAAAAACAATTTTCAGTTGAAAATTCATTTTTTCAATCGAAAATGAAACTAATTTCAAATTAAATTTTTTTAAATAACTATTTTGGTTGATAATTTAACTGTTTTGTTGAAAATTCGATTTTTTTGTTGTTGAAAAAACATTTTCTTATACTAAAAATTTAATTGTATCATTTTTGGTTAAATTCTTTTGGTAGGAAATTGACCTTTCTCAGTCAAAAATTCTACTTTTTTTGTAGAAAATTATTTTTCTTTTTTAAAAATTCATCTATTTTAATCAAAAATTCATTTCTTTGGATGAAAGTCCATTTTTTGTTGAAACTTCTTTTATTTTGGTATAAAATGGTTAAAAATTCATCTATTTTTTGGAAATTAAACTACTTTTGCTGAAAAAATGTTTGTTGTAAATTGATTTTTTAAACTGATAATTGAACCGTTTTTCGTTGAGAATTTATCTTATTTGTTAACAAAAATTGTTCTGTTTTAAAATTGATTTTGAAAATTTTGAAATTCTGTTTTCGGTAGAAAGTTATTTGTTTGAAAATTAAAATATTTGTTTGAAGATTTAATTTTTTGCTTGGGAATTTAAATATTTTGTTAAAACTTTGATTTTTTGGGGTTGGTAATTATTTTTCAACTGAAAATTTATCTATTCAATTTTTCGTTGAAACATTATAATTTTAGTTGGAAATTAATTTCTTTCGTTGCAAATTCCATTTTTCGTCTGAAAATTTAACTAGTCCATTTTTGATCGAATACTTTTTTTTTAGTTTAAGATTCGTTTCTACAGAAGAAAATTGAACAATTTTGTTGACAATTTTTTTCTGGAAAATTTTTCTTTTTAGTTATAAATTTATCTTCTTTGTTCGCGAATTATTCTTCTTTAAAAATTAATTTGTTTTAGTTAAAAATTAATTTCTTTTGTTGATAAAATCGCATTGATTTGGGTTTAAAAATTAATGATTTCAACTGTAAACTTCAGTATAAACTACAATGTTTAAGTTAAAAAATATATTTTTTAAAGTAATTTCTTATGTTGAAAATTTAACTATTTTGTCGAAAATTTGTTTTTTATTTGTTAAAAATCCATTGTTTACAAACATATGACTAAGGCATGCAGCACTAAATTTGAAACATTTTAGACCCAGAAGTCTTGTCTCCTATATCTATTTACATAAAGTCAATTATATTTGCCTCTTCGCAATAAGCCTATTGGTTGTAAGGTAACTCGGGATTTCAAAACCTGAATAAATTTGAGGAGTAGCTAGATCGTCATTCGTGAGGTCGGGAGAGCTCGGATGCCTGCTCGTGCATTTTCGGCTGGACACAAGGCTGTGTTTCGCAGCATTTAACAGAGACGACTCACCGACACACTGCGTTTGAATGTGTCGCTCCCAGATGGGAGAGTGGTGGGGGCCGAAAAAATCCCACGTTCTGGAGACACTGGCCGACAGTTCGCGATCGCGAGTTCGCGCCATTCTCGAGTGCACCTGTAAGCACCTGTAAGCATCCGCTATCCTGAAAAATTTCGTTTTTGTTTGGTTATGAATTATGTATACTGCAACCCTTCAAATGTTGTTTCAGGAATAAAATAAAAAATTAAAGAAACGCCATTTACTTTATTTAACTATGTTTGTAATTTATTATACTAATATACTATAATTTATTATATCATACAATGGCCCCTTAGTAGAACTATAATCATTCGATTCTTTTTATAGGCTGGAAAGTTCACTTAAAATTTATTTACTTTTTTTCTTATAATGCATCTTTTTTAGCCCTGGCTTTTCAGCGTAAAATCTTGGCTGAGATTTTTTCAAGACAATCCAAGTGATACATTAGCGTAATTAGCTGGAGCGTGCAGAGGCTTAGGTTTTAGGCTGTTAGGCAGGGTTCGAATCCCCCAACCGGTGCGACTTTTCATAGCGCTTGAGTGTGCGATTATGTTTGTGAGTGACAGTAAGTACAATTTCATAATTTTAAAAATAAATAAAGTGCAATTGATAGAAATTAAACATTTGTTCGTGCAAATTTATCATTATCAAATATACAAAACAATTGTAGATATAGCAGATCCAAAACTGTTTTTCCTTTCTTTGACCGTTTTAATTTTCAACCAGTATTTCAGCTAAATTGAGCAAATATTCGGTCTTACGGTCAATGATAAAATCAAAATAAAAGCATCCGAAATAACATGTGAAAAACATATTTATTTCTTTTTAAAAAATCCTTAACGTTTCGACCAACACTGCGGGTCTTTATCAAGAGTCGATATACAAATCTATAATTTAATAAAAAATTGTATGACCGTAAACGTTTTCATAATTAGTGTCGTAAAAAGGATATCGGTTTGAACAAAATAAAAAAATTATTATATTGAAACATACCTGAGTCAAGAAACAATGTCATATTAAAAAAAAAAACAAACAAACAGCGTCATTTAAAAAATTAAAAAAAAATTTTTTTTAACAGAATAAAATTTCTATTGATTGAAGCCTCAAAAATATTGAAGAGGCCCCAATAATTTATGAAAAATGTCATGCTTTGATAAATTTGGTTTATATTCAATATTTCAGTTTTAAAATTTTTTAAAGTGTTGATATATTTATTAATAAAAATTGATTCAATGATACGTCTTTTAAAAGTATTATTTTCTCTGGCCAAGATTTTAATATTACCAAAATCAAAAGCATGAATAAATTTCCACGAATGTTGTGACAAACCTGTGTTTAAATTGCCAATTGTACAATCTCTTTTATGTTCGTAAATTCTACTTTTCAATCTTCTGCCAGTTTCACCTATGTAGTGTTTTTGACAACCATTGCATTTTATTAAATAAACCACATTAGAAAGATTTTCTATTGTTTCAGAATCTTTTTTGTTACTCCATAATTTTTCTAAAGTATTTTTATTTTTAAAATAAACGTTAATATTACATTTTTTTAAGGATCTCCGTAATCTTTCAGAAAGGCCTTGAACATATGGTAAGGTAACTTTTAGATCAGTTTTTTTTGTAATTTTCTAACCATTTCTTTTTCTTCTTTTCTATAATGGAAGTGTTATATATTTTATTAATACGTTCTTTGATGACATTTTCTATTAACAGCAAGGGATAATTGTTCAATTGTAAGGTAGTTTTCAATTGGTCTAAATTATCTTTTCTAAATTTTACATCACTTAATTTTATGCATCTGTCAACTAAACCTTTAATCAATCCTATTTTTTGACTGAACAAATGATGAGATTCATAATTTAAGTAACAACCTGACCAAGATGGTTTCTTAAACCAGTTCGCGATTAAATTTCCACTAGGTATTCTTTGAATTTCCAAATCTAAGAAACTTAAGATATTGTTTTTTTCTTTTTCAAGAGTAAATTGAATATTTTCATCGATACTATTAAATATATTTAAAAGCTTTATAATTTTGTTAGTTGGAACGATTGTTAAAATGTCATCTACGTAAAGTTTATATAAAATTGGTTTGAATGATAATCTAGATAAGAATATTTTTTTCAATGAACAAACAAACGGCAAGTGTATCTTGATTTTGAAACTGTGCACAGAAAAGCGCAATTTATAATATGGTAAATGACAGTGGCTGCTCTGCTACAACTGTAATTTCGAAAAAGTTATTTTATAACAACGAAACGTCATAACAACGGTACGAAAACAAATTTATATCCGAAAGTTGTTCACCCAAAAAAGAGATACAAATTTGTTATAATTATTTTTTATTCTCATCATTTATGATTGAGATATAATTGAAATTGTTTAAAATTTGACACCACAACATTCAAATTTTCTACCAAATGATGCAAAATACGAAAAAATATCTTGAGGAAAAATTATAGCTTTTAAAAATTCCTATAATATTTATTTTAATGATTTTTTAATACGAATCGTCATTTTTTATTTATTTATCGTAAGTAAACATGCAGAAAATCAAAAAATCAAATATTAAACTAGAAGACGCGAGATACGTAAGAAATGTAAAGGAAGACTTTTAGGATATTTTTCTTCAGCCATAAAAATAATATGAAAAAAATCCTATTTTTAGCATAAAAGCATGGGACAGAGAAGAATGTCTTAAAAAAGGATTCTAGTTTGTTATTTATTTTAAGGTAATTCAGAGAATATAAATTTACAAATGATTGTCAAATGAGTACCAAATGACTATCAAAAATCGAGCGCGCAGCGCGTGTGTCACTATGACAAAGTGTACCTCAAAGCCTTCACAGCTTTAAACAACTTAAACTTTAAATATTCTTAATTAAGTAAAAAATTCAGAAAATGAAGATGTATATAAACACTACGACCTAAAAGAGATCTTTTTGATAATGTCTTATTCAAGCGTTCCAAATGCAAGGAAGCAATATACGAGCACGAAGCGCAAGGTAACACATTATCGATCGCGAAGCCTGAGACTTAACACACGCGCGCTATATTAAAACTACGACTTTAAATCATTCCCTTCAACACAATATGTGTTTGATTTTTGGACTCAAAAGCCCTATTTCCAGCAAGAATGTTCGTTGCCCGAACACGGTTCTATACTACAAATCTTCATGTAATAATCTAGGCTGTGTCTAGTCGTTCTAAAAAATGGGGAAGCTTTTAAAAAATATTTGACTTTTCATCCAGAATTTTTGGACGATGAGACACATCGTATTTTGCACAATAACTTTTCATAAAAAAAGTTCAAGGAATGGTGATAAATTTGGAAATCTTTTTAAACATATTAAAATTAAACTCCAAGCCTTTAAATTACAGTAATTTATAGGCAATCTTTAAATGTCTAGAAATAAGTAGAAAGGGACGGTAAGTACAGTGGATACTAATCCTAAAATCTCAGACATACCCCGCCTACTCATGCGAGGTTTACGATTCAGTTTATTAATATTTTGTTAAGATCCTAATTTGCTTTAAAATTGAAAGCTTCCTGATATTAAAGACCCCCCCTAATGAGGGGCGATGGTCAGCTGCTGCCTCCGAACCAGTTCAGTGGAAATGCTGAATATCACACTTTTTAAATTTAGCACTAGGTAATTTATAAATATAATATTAGAAATCTGCGAATTGTAGCGATTCCAATGATATGCCATTTGAATTAAAAAGTTGAAAATGAAGAACTAAATGTTCAAGTTCTTGTGAAATTTTATGAAAAGTTTTTAAGTATATCTTGCTCAGACCCTCTGTAGTAGACTTAATAAATTTTTTCAATTTTTTGCTTAACTCGGGAAGTCCCGGACGCGAAAATTTGTCTATACTCGAAAACTTATTAACTCAATAAATTTGCTTTATTTCTTAAACAATCGCATTTCTTAAAATTATCCTTAAATCATTGCACTTCCAATACAAAAGAATGAGGAGTCCTTACGATCTTAATTTGGAAACTCATTAACAAATATCATCCAATTTTTTTGCATTGCTTAACTAATTCATTTTTTAGGTTTAGTTAAGAATAATATTTGAACATACAAAAAAAAACAGAATATAAAAGATTATCAGAGAGTAAAGCTCAAAGGTGCCCTTTTTCAAATCTAAATTTAGAAATTTTCAACGGGGACCAAAATAGAAAATTAACGCTTCCTGATGTTTTACTACAGGCATTTCTGTTTTCTTTTTTATTAACCTAAGCATCAACTGATGAGACTAATTTTTAAACAAAAAAAAATAGTTGAAGATAGTTGAAAAAATTCTATGTCTATCCTGAATATTTAAAGAAATGTTGAAAATCTTTAAAACAATTAACAATATTATAAGTGAATTATAAGAAATCAAGAGAATTCTGCTGAATTCCAACGCACTTGAAGGAATTTAAAATAATTCAATGTGTATTTTCAAGATTTCAAGAAAATTCATTAAACATTTTAAGAAATCATGTCTTTTCAGGTGAGTTTAAAGATTTGTACAATATTCTGTATATTAAAAAAAAAAGTGCGCATCCTAATTCAGTAGTAGCTAACCCAATGGCTAATGTTGAGGAATTTCAAAATAGCTATAAAAAACTAATGATATTCTGAGAACATAAGAAAATAGTAGTTAAACTTCAGGAGGATAGCTCTCCAATAAAGGCCTGTAGAATAAATAGTAGGTACTTTCAGGTCGAAACTTATTCCAATGCATAGGGAAAATACAAATTTCATTTATTTCTATTATTAAAATAAGTTTTTGCTCATATTTGTAGAGGAAAAAGAATCTGCCTGCATCGCGGGACATTCTCAATTTGAGCGCTCCTGGGGCGCGCAATTGTTGGTGCTCGCGCTTTGCGCTCGATACTATGTTTATCACGCGCTTCACGCTCGATAATGTATTAACCTCGCGCTACGCGCTCGATCTTTTTGCACAGACTTTTTAAAATGAAAGCTGAAATCATCTACAACATTAATTTGGTGATTGCGAATTCTCTTTTGTTAAAGCTCCTTCGGCCTTAACGAGCACATTCTCATCATGTATCTTGTGCTTCGCACTCGAGTTTGTCCCTGCAATTTTATATCATTCCCATAAAGGTATATTATTATAATTTATAACTTGCATTGATATTTAAACAGACGTAGTGTCATTGTCCCATTTGAAAAATTGCGCTTTCTTGAAAAAAAGTGTTATTAAACATTTTATTGCAACATTTGTGGCTTTTGCATAAACTGAATTTGCTTATTTCAAATGTGATTTTTATGATTTAAACTTCACTATCGAAAACTGACATTTTTATTTTCAAGTACTATGAACAAGTATATAGATAATTTTAGAATCATGAAAAAATGTAATAGCAAAAATTTTCAAAATGAGCTCACTTTTAGAATTTTGTATCCAAAATGGCGGCCTATTGAGCTTAGAACTTAGCTTAGGACACTAAAAGAGTGTATCAAAGGACAATCTAATAGATTAATTTTTTCAAAAGTCATCGTGCTCACAAACACAAATGAAGACAGACAAGAAGACACATTCGTGAAAAGCTGTTTTTCGGATTCAGTGGGGCTCAAAACGTGGACATTTTGACAAAAACTAAGGGGGGGGGGGTAAATTTTACACAAATATAATACCTTATCTGATGAGAATGTAATACATTGTAACATATTAAACATCCAATGAATTTAAAAGTACTTACAAAAAGGGATGACATCATTTTGATGATTAAATACGAATACCCTTTTCATACACTGAAAAAGAATTGTTATTGAATTAAGTCAAATTATGTACTTGCACAATTTCACTTGAACAAAGCTAATATTTTATGAGTATAGAGAACTGATTTTTTTGAATTAAGAAAATAATGGAATCAGTGATACTGCTCGGATCTAGTACATATCAATTTGAAGCAAAGAAATATTAAATGACTTTGTTCCAATATGTCTTCATGTGAAGTCATTAAAAATGTTTCGATGAAAAAAATAATATTCTTAAAATAAGTAACTTGCACTCTGATTAGCTGTTTCTTGGTGCAAGTAAATGTATGTACTTACTTTGATCAATGTGTTACTCGATACAACTTATATATACTTAAGACAAGAAAATGAATATATTTAAGGAAGGGAATATTTTTCTCAGCATGATGCATGCATATTTTGCTTTAAGTCAATATGTATTTCACATATTTAACAATATTAGTAATAGTCATTTTAAAAAATGCTCAATATTTGTATACACTTTTCATTTATAATTCGTTGTAAGCAATTGTTTTGCATATTTTAGAATTTAAAATCAACGCGTTAACAGTATCCAATCACATGGCCGAGGTGACAAATGCGCAGTGCGGAAAGATCTGAGCACTGATAGAATGCGTGTGAACTAAAGGCCCTCTAGGGAAGGACGCAACAATCTAAGAACCGATTACGGATTGGTCGAAGCACGATTTGGGTCACATCCGGTTGGGTGCTGGTAGTAGGGATGTAGTAACGTGATACAGCTGTTGTGAAGAAGTGTAGTGGTACAAGTATTACGCGCAGCTTTGACGAATTTTACGATATTCAAACGAAGCCCGCGCTGAAGTAGTATGACGACTTCCGACACAAAGGCTAATGGTGGAGGAACATTGTCGCGTCCTTCCTTATAGGGCCTTAGTGTGAACATGTGAAAAGACGCCAGGACGCGAAGAATCGCTCGAGCCACGTGGAAACACGAGAGACGACGCAACGAACGCAATAATTCGCAACGGGGATTTTGCTGGTTTTTGATTCGAGTGATTTATCAAATTTCGAGTTTTAAGAAGTTTTTGTATTCAAAGTATCTCCAGAAGCGCATTTCGAGTTATGGATGAGCTGCTTCAATTGTGGGAATTGCAATCCCTTATACCTGGTTTTAACGGTAAGAGTCTTCTGAAGCCTTAAATTGAATAAGATCGAAATAAAAAACATGCAATCGAAATTTGTCACTTTTAACTTTAAATTTAGAATTTATGATTTTCTATGTGTGAAATTTCATGTTTGATTAGTTTAATATAGTAGAATAGGACCTTATTGTGCTCTTAAACTAAAGATGCAATTAATTTAGTTTTACGTGAATTCAAAATTCATTTAATAAAGTACATAATGATTTTTTTGTATTTCGAAGAATTTCATACCATTCCATGGGAGTTAAAATGTCTTGAAAACGCTTTCTTTCTTGACATAACGTCAAAATATGAGCAGTGCATAGTTCTCAGCAACGTGTCGCGTGAAAGTTTTATTCTTAAAGTTCCACTTAAAGTTTTAAAACACGACATTTTTCATCAATGCAATTTTTAGAAATTTTGTGAAAATTTTATAACTATAAATTTTCCAGTAGGTTTAGACTTTACAAAAAGAAAAATTAGAAAATAATAATGAAATAATTAAGAGTTCTTATAAAAAACGAATAAAAACGGGTTTCAAATAAATTTTTATGAATCCTGACAAAATTTTAAAATTGCTGTCCAGGATATTAACTTAGGTTATGTTGCCAAATGCTGAAAATTTTGTAAGTTTCATTTACTTTGAAATTTTTCATTCAAACTGTCGACCTTAAGTTTGAAAAAGTACAGTTATCTGACACGGCATCTTGATAATGGTGTCTAATGTATTCTAATAGTTTGAATAAAATGCAACTTGAAATAACCAACATTAGACAAATTATTTAAACTCAAATTTATTTTCGCTTCGAAATTTATACCGGTCTGTTACAAAATTTAATGAAATTAAATTAGATTCAAATTTTACTTCTTTTATAAGTTTTTTTTTAGTTTGTGGTGATATCAACACTGTTAGAAAAATCTGTATTAAATTTAATACAAATGCATATAAAATCATTTGCATGAACGGTATTGAAATTTAATATACATTGATATTAAATTCAATATACAGGTTGGTATAGCAGCGTGTGCCTGAAAACTGAAAGTGTTTTCATTTACTTAAATTTTGCCTAATATTCGCAATTAAAGTATTAATCTAGAATTCATCGATTGAATTGTTTTTCATGATTAAAGTACAACGTACGGGAGGTACTAATTGTAGGTTAGGTCTGTTGTTTATTTGCGTAATCAAACATTTCGACTTAAAATCTAATTTTATTTTTAGACAAGTAGAAGAAGTTAGCATGTTTTATTATTAGGAATCGACAAATACTTATAAACTTATTTTGTTTTTGTGGGAAATGAAATTATCTGAGTGATTCTAATCAATGTAACTGAAATATAATATATCATACTCTTAATGTCGATTCCATATGATTGAGATATTAATTTTAATATACATTGGTATTTTAAATTTAATACTATTTTTAACAGTGGAGGGGAATGTGATATCAAGGATGAAGTAATATCAAGGGGTGATATCACTTCATTACTTTTACCATTAAGTTTGTCTTCAATGTTTTTGTTTTATTCAAAACAAATATTTCTTTGTTCAATATAAGCTATAAATATAATTTTTATTCGATAGATGAAGCAATATTTTAAGAAAGACTTGTATTTGAAAAACTAAACACATTTAATTGATATCACCAACTTTTAAAAAGAAAACATCTTACTTTGAAACCTTGGCCGTCAGTTTAAATAGATATGGTACATTTAAGGAAGGAATTAGGAGTCTATTATATCTTTTGATTATTATTTTCTTATGATAAATACATTTTATTTTTCGGAAAAGAAAAATAAGGACTTCGTTCAATTTTTCAAGGGACTGATGAGATCAAAAGTAGAGATAGCTACCCTGTTCAATACTTTGAGCTTTCAATTTAAAAAAATAATTTTGAGTCATTAATTTTATAATTCTCTTATTTTTGGAGGCCTCAAAAAATGAATTTACTAATTTAACAATTAGCAAAAACCAAAACATAACTTCTATGGTTTTATATTTCGCAGATCAAAACATTGACTTAGATGTCTGTTCTAACTTAGATTGTGAATCTATAAAAGAGTTAATAAAAGATGTGGGAAATAGAATCAAATTTAAAAAGAAGTGGGAGGAGCATTTCAATAAAAAGTTACCATCTTATAATTCGTTTGATGCTCACACGCCAGAAGGAAACTTTGTAAGTTTATAATAGTTCTACAATATACATGTGAAAAAAATTTTCCTGTAACCTAATCAGGGTGTCTACCTTACCGGGAATTCGGGAAAACCGGGTGTTTTGTTTATCGAGAAACAACCGAGAATTTGATTACGTGACCAAAATTTTTCTCTCAGATGTACTAATATGTAAATTAAAAGGGGTTTCATGTATCTTATTACTCTAATACTAAGTTGGAAGAGGGAATTTTCTAAAAGAATTATAATTATTTTTATAATTTTTTTTTTTTTAATAATTATTATAATAAGAATTTATAATTATTGAGTTGACAGATTTATACATTGAGACAGAGAGTTATCTAAAATATGTGTAATTCTGAGTTAGGATTAGAAATAAATTAAACATGACAAATTGACATAAATTATTAAAATAACTCTAACCTGGAAGAGAGAGTTTTCGAAAAGAATTATATTTTTGACTCTAGAACAGACAATTTTTGCCAACGATTAGAATTTTTAATTTCGACAGGAAATTTTTTAAATCATTATAATTCTTAGATAAAACTGGTAATTTTCGTAGAGCAATATAGTTTTCACGTTAGGTTCACGTTTGAATAGAAAATTTGGTTAAATAACTTAATTCTTGCGTAAAAAAATGTATTTGTCGAAGAACAGGGAATGTTTTTAATTGAACGGGAATGTTGCAAAATAATTTTAATTCTGGCTTAGAAAAACGAATTTAAGAACCTATCCCCGTTCCAAATCAGAATTTGTCAGAATTGGAAACTTCCATCTTCCATACTTTGGAAAAAGTGAGTTATTATACTTTTGAAATATAATAGAAAAGTTTTAAAATAAATAAAATTATAATATCCGATGGGCATTATATAAATGAATTTAGTTTTGATTTGGTGTAGGGCATTTTTTATAGAACTATATTTTTAATTCTGAATTATAATACCATATTTTGCAAATAAATACCATTCTGACTTTGGGGCAAGAAATTTTGTAAAAGATTATAATTTTGTTTCAGAGTAGGTAATTTTTAACATGGAAGAGGAAATATTGGAGAAGAATATTAATAATAATTTATATAATACCAACTTTTGTTAATTAATATAATTAAGACTTTGAAGCAAGGAATTTCGTAAAGAATGATTAATTTTTTCTTGGAACATGTTATTTTGGACATGGGTCGAGAAAGTTTGGAATATAGTTTTAGTCCTAATTTATAAAAATAGAATTTACATAAGCCTTCGTGTTTCTAATCAGAATTTGTCAGATTTGGAAAATTCCCATCTTTCAAATCAGAATTGATTTGAATTGATAGATTCTGCTTTTTTGAGAATAGAAATTTTGGAATATTATAATTTTAATTTAAAAGAAGTGAATCTAAAAAAATCTCTTTTCTGATTCAGAATAATAATTGTTTTTTTTTTTTAAATTTTGCTGTTCCTAATAAAAAAAATAAAAAAATAATTAGCGGTCTTTTGACATTTTTAAAAATATTGTTGAACCGTTCAAATATTTCTAACATTTTTCAATTCACCGAAATTTTTTTTAATTTACCCGGAGAAAGCCGTGAAATGAACGGAAATTTAAAGTAATTCGTCTGGTATAAACCCTGTAAATAAAAAACTATAATGATTCTTTTGCATAAAGTTTACAACTTTTTTCATATTATTTTTTTAGTCACAAAATGAAGGAAACGATTATCAAAATTCATCACAAAATGAGAATGATGATCCAAATAAAGAGAACAATGAAATACAGTACATTGGTGAACGAATGTACAGAGCATTAAATTTGCCTTCTGTTAAAGATACTTTAATTCAATCTAAAGAAGGTAAAGCGATCTTGAAGTATTATTCAAAACACAATGATCTTACTTCCGAGCACAGAGATAGAATGGTAGATCTTGAGATCACAAACGCTATGGACAAGACAGATGGGTTAGTTTTCATAATTTTACAATTGTCTAAGTTTTCAATTAGAAAAAATCTATATTCTCTAATTCTGTGGAGAACTAAATGTTTTTAATGGAAAAAGTCATTTTTTGTCCCTATAAATTATTTATTTCACATGCTAAAGATTTTTTGCAATGAACATCATAAACTTTAATATATTAAAATTGGTCACATTTTTCCTTAAAAATTATTATATTTGTTTTCTTTATCACAATATAAAATTATGATATCTTTACCAGGTCTTTAACAAAGCACGAGTTCAAGCACTTTGCATCTAACGTCAAAGAAATTTTTGCAATCGAAGATTTTAATATTTACTATGTTTCTCCAATTAAGAAAATGGATTGCAGAGATAACCAATCAGTTCCCGTTAGAGGAAAATTTGCTGGAAGATATAAAATTAAGTTGCAACAATGCAAACGGTTATTAGGGTCTGAATCTTCTAGAAATTTCTTGCAAGACTTAGATGATGATCCAGGTATATTGTGTGCTCATTGCACATTCCTGTACAATTTTACTGTTATGTTTTTAAAATATTCATTATTTATGAATGTTTTAATAATTTTACAAAACCTTGCTAAATCTCTTGACATTTTATATCATTGTTGATGGCCTAAATCTTGGAAATTTGTAAATTCTATATCAATTTAAAACAAATGTTGATAGTGAAATGTTCCACAATTTCTTAGAAAATTTGACGGAAGAAGTTAAAGCTAGTTTAGATTGGCTAAAAAACCACAATTCGCCATGGGAAATGGATATCGCAAAGAAAAAACTGATAAAAAAAATCAGCAAAAATTCAAGATATTTATAAGGAGTGGAAAGTGCTAGAGCTTCCTCCCGCACATAAATTAATCGAACTAGATTTTAATTTGCTTCACCTCTTTCGACAAGCAGACCCAATACAAAATTGGCCTCAGATTAATATAATACTTATAGGATTAATATAGCACTTATAGGATTTGCAGTTATTCACATTTTATAAACTTAACTTTTTCAATTTTTACGATTTTCTTATTAGACTTTAAGACTAATGAAGTTAAAGGCGCTGGCGTTCCTAGTTTCACCTAGAGGAAGATTCAAAATCGTATAAAATACTCGAAAAAAGCACTGGAAACCATCTCCGCTGAAGCGGAATAAAGTATGATTGTACATGCAAGGGTATGTACTCTCTAAGTCTATTTTTATGTTTTTATTGTAATATTTTGCTCTTTATTTATACTAATTAATTCTTCCAGATTCCAGGTGATGTTACTTTTAAGGTGAAACGGTTACTTCCTCCAAATAGTTTCAGCAAAACCACTCGCAAAATAATGCATTAATTCAAATTTTGTTTTTTGCACTGTTAAAAGTATATCGAAATCTATGGCGGGCTTCTCTTCAAAATTAATTTTTTTCATTTTTAAAAATTTTTATTAACAAAATCTGAGATTATTGAATTATGAAAATTTTGGATGTTAAAAATGGGAGAAGCCCGCCATGCGGAAAGTACTAATGAACATAATATCAATAAAAAAATATTAAATTATTCATTTATTTAAACAAGGATTTGCTGAAAACAAAGTAAAATAAACCAGGAAAAATTCTGCGGAAAACCGGTTTTTTAGTTCCCGGCTTCACCGCCAGTGGTCAGAACTGATCTATTCTTGACTTGAGACAATCCTTGCGAAAACTGCAATGTCGGTCTCTCGAAATTAAATTATATTCGAAACTACAGTTTTAATATCAATAAAATAAAAGTGATTATTAATCAATTTATCTTTCCGTAGATTTCGGTAAAAAAGTTGTTTTTTTTTCTACCAAAACACTCCAAAAATAATGCAATATTTGCACTTTTAATTCTTTAATGTTGATTGATATACTTTTCTATTTCCCGGGCTTCTCTCGAAATTAAATTATATTCGAAACTACAGTTTTAATATCAATAAAATAAAAGTGATTATTAATCAATTTATCTTTCCGTAGATTTCGGTAA
>NC_046659.1:33195342-33196870 GCF_010883055.1 Belonocnema kinseyi
ACTCGAAAAATAATGCAAAATTTGCACTTTTGTTTATTTAATGTTGATTGACATACTTTTCTATTTGGCGGGCTTCTCTCGAAATTAAATTATATTCGAAAACTTCCTATACAGATTATGATATTACTGAATTTGAAAAAGAAGCACAATATAAAATTTAGGTGACATAATTTGTGAAATAACAAAATATCTGATACTGTAATTTTCTAATTACCACATTTTCTATTTGGAATATTTTATTTTTGTAGAATTTTCATTCGTCCTCCTGAAGCGGATTAGGTTTTAGGATTCTAGGTGCTGAATGAAATTGCTTGACCGTGCCACGCCCCGAAGACCCGAACAGTGGCCCAAATATGACAATTTGTTCCAAAACAGCCTAGCCTTAGAGCAGTGGTCGGCAAACTTTTTGCTTCATTTTCAGGTATGGTCAGGCTCCACCAGACTTAATTTTTTCTACTACTTTTCGATCTATTCATGTACCTAAGTATGTGAGCTTACTTCAGGTTAGCTAAAACCTGTAAATGGGAAAAACGAATGGATTTTGTTGGCTGGTTCGAGTCAGTGACTTAGACAAAAATCTTGTAAAAGTCAGGAATTTGCTATTTAAATAATTATCTATGATAATAAGTTAGATAATTTAATTTTTTCAATTAAAATTTTTTTATTCAGTATATAAAAGATTGCATATTAAAAACTTTCCAAAAGATTGTATTATTGTATAGGCCAGTGAAAATAAAGAAATCGCCAGAGTAAGCTTAATTAGAGTCCTGGTTTGTGTTTGAAATATCAACTACACTGAAACTTTGATATTGGGTCTATTTTGGGGCTGGCCTTGGTGGGGAATTACCCAGATAGAGGGCTGCACACCCATCGTAACTCTTTTTACTCCTATTTTCGGCGTGGCGTCAATGTTCGGAAGAACTTTATCAGGGGTCCGATATCTAGGGTTCAATGTGTTATGTTATTAGTTTAAAATTAATTTTTTATTTGAAAATTGAACTATTTCATATTTAGCTGAACATTAATTTTTGTACAATGAAAATTCAACTACTTGGATAGAAGTTGAACCACTTTGTTAAAAATTAATGTTGTTTTAAAGTTTCAAATCTTTAGTTGAAAATTGAACTATTTTGTTTAAAATTTAGTTTTTTTTCTTAAATTTTTTTATTCCAATACAATTATTCACCTAAAAATGTCACTCGGTCAGTTTCTTCTCTTGTTGGTTAAAACTGCAACTTTTTGGTTAAAGATTAACTGTTTTGGTGATAAATTAATAGATTCGGTTTGAAAAAGCAACTGTTTTACAAAACAACTCGTCTTTTGACTTGAAAGTTCAATTACTTTTTTTTCTTCTTGACTGAGAAATCTTTGTGTGCTGAAAATTCGTCTTTCTGGTTAAAAAATTAAATTCGTGGCTTAAACTACTTTTGTTAAATTAATTTTTCCACCACCAATTTCCTTAATGGAAAATTGAACAACTATATATTTTTTAATAAATTCATTTAGTTTTTTGACAATTGATTTTCTT
>NC_046659.1:33196970-33205194 GCF_010883055.1 Belonocnema kinseyi
AACTTGTTCTTTCTTTTTAGACCTTAAAAAAGTGTGCCAAAACAGAATCCAATTTGATAAATTTTTCGAAAGTTATCGTGCCTACAGAATACACACTACAGAGAGACAAACACCTTCGTAAAAATCGTTTTTTCTGACTCAGTGGGTCTCAAAACGTCGAGATTTGGCGAAAACCGACAAAATGAAATTTTACATAAAACCAATACCTTCTCGTTAGGGTGAGAATGTAAAAAGATCATTACATACGAAATAGCTATCACTTCGATTATATGAACAGCAACACATTATTAAATTGAACAAAATTTAATTAAATTGTCGAGCTGGAGGAATATGAAACTTTCAAATATTTTATATTTTAGCTTTACGATTTTTCACCGTGATAAATTGCAAAATTACCAAAAAACGTGTTTTGTTCATTAATTCAGATTATGTGGGCGTATAGAAAATTTATAAACACAATTTTATTCATTTAATTATTTTTCTTATTAGATGCGAAAACATTATGTGATATTTCACGCGCATATTGTGTAGACCAGATATTTGTCAGTTTGCTATATTTCCCTTCAGCTGAGCAGGTAAGCCGAGAAACATGGTTTGATAAAAATGGTTGAATATTGTCTGTCTCTCGCGTTGCTAAGTTTCTCTTTCTAACAGGTCAAAAATTTTACCAACCGAATCCTACCAATTTTCGGGTATGAGGTTGTCTTCATACTTGCCAGGGGGCACTAGACTGTATTTCCGATTTTCTTTTAGATATCACTGCAGTCATTGCCGTGCTCAGCCAAACCTACCGTTTCGCCTTAAGCGATTGGAACGAGAAGAGAAGATGCGCAGAAAAGGGATGACTTTGCAACCCTTTATCATTGTTGTAGGACATACAGTTGAAGAATCAACAACTTTTTGGTATTCGTTGACAAGATTATTTATACTATCCCTTCTTCAATGCAGGCCATCGAATTGTGTTTTGAATCTTTCCATGCGTTTAATGCGAAATATCCGCCTGAGAGCGAGCACATTTGGTATCTTGTGCAACGTATGGTTTATAAATTCGAAACCGCATATGATGTGAAAAGATCTTACTTTTTGGAAATTGTGCAGACGTGGGGGGGGGGGGGGGGGGGGGGGGGGGGGGGGGGGGGATGTAGATACGTGAAAGTTTAGAACCATGCGATTGATTAGGCACAATGTATCTTTGCTCCGTTTACAACGAAAAATGCTCGACTGATAGAGTGTTATTGGGTCACTATAAACTTAAACATTCCGCTCAAAAGGATCAATCATTGCATTGCAAACATTGATCGCGTTTGCAGTAACTTTTACGGTTTCTTAATACATGTTAAACACGATCATAAGCAACCTTGTGTCACAAGCATTTTTCATTCAAGCTCAGAAAAGTCTCATTCATTGTTTCCAAAACCTAGTTTTGGCACAAAATGTCAGAATGTGTAGTAACTGATAATGAGCTTTTGCCCGCAGTATTCACTCAATCTGTTGAACATGCCGGGATGCCTGCTCCAAACTTCAATCCTTTAAACTTTGCGAATAATGTTTCTTTTGCATCTGCTTCTTTTATCTCAAAATTACATGCATTTCCAATATTACCACGAAATTTTGTCGAGCAAATAACTAATGATGTTAAAAAATCTGTTAAGTCTAAGTAAATCTTTAAAGGACAAAAGTAATAGCCTTAAAGATCCTCAATCACTATCGGAATTAAATACCATGTTTAAAACTTTTAAAAATGCTTTTATGGATCACGAAACTGAAAATCAATCATTATCTTATTTCAAAAAATTGGGAACTTACATACCGCACAAAACATTCAGTCCAACTACTACGTTATAATTCAGAAAGGTTAATAATACACAAGAAGAAATGGATGAATTAAAGAAAAATATGTCAGTAATTCTTTTAAGGTTGGTTTTGAAGAATATGCTAGCGAATTGGGAAACATTTTTCTGGCACAATTTCATCGAACTGCTGACTATGAACGCATGGGAAATGCAATAATATTTAGCGAAGTAATTGAAGAGATTGTGAAGTTAGAAATTCCACTCCAAGTTACCACGTTATCACTATTAATTTTTTAGATGTAATGCATGACGTACCAGAAGGTGTATTGCGTTACGACATGGGTAAAATTCTTAACACAGTTATTAACATAGATCAATAATTTACTCTTAAAATGTTGAATGAACGAATGCGGTATTTTGATTTTGGCTCTAAGAATTCAGAAAATAAACCTCCTATATTAAAATCTGATAGTTTGCAACAAGAGTGCAATTATATACTCAGCATCTGAAATGACATTATTTGTGCAGTATCTTGGTCTAATCATTGGTGATTTGATTCCTGAAAATAATGAGTACTGGAAACTGTATGTAATATTAAGAAAAATAGTTTGCATGGTAATGGCTCCAGCTTTTGACAAAAAGTGTGCTTAATTGCTAAAAAACTTAATCTATGAACATCATTCATTGTATATAAAACTCTATGGAAATCTAAAATCTGAGCATCATTTCCTACTGCATTATGTAAGATTTATATTGAGAGTAGGACCACCAAAATTAACATCAAGCATTCGTTTTGAGGCTAAACATAGAGAAACAAAAAGTTACGCAAAAATCACGAATTCTCGTAAAAATCCAGCAGAAACATTGGCAACAAAACATCAACTTATACTGAACGAAAAATTGTTCAATAAAAGAGGATGTGAGAGTCGTCTTGAATGGGGAGCCGAGGTTCAATCGGACTTAAAGAAATTGATTCAGTACCCTAAAGTTAAAACTATTTTTTCTCCGGAAGATTCTGATCATTATCTTACAGTATCCTGTGTAAAAGCTAATGGCACACTGTATAAACCAAAAATGATTGTCAAATATGGCAATGATAACTTATTTCCCAAATTTGGTCAAATCCAAATTGTTTTATTAAAAGATGAACGAGTTTATCTTATTTTCTCCAAATTTGGCGTAGTTTCTTTTACTGATCATATTCATGCTTTCGGGGTCGTTGAAAGAAAAGATTGGGATTATGTACTGCAAAAGAACCTAGTTACTTTTAAAACCTATCACATCTGTATGATGGTCAATGGAAAGTACAGTGTACCCTGCCTCGAATAACAATGTCATAATTTTCTATTTCCTAAAATATAAGATTGATCTGAGAATGTTTTTAAATTTTTAAAGCCTTATTAATTGTTAGCTGTAAGCACTACTTTGGTGAAACACCTTGAGTGTTTTAGTGATTTATCACTATTAATATTTTAATTATCGAAAGCTGCGCTATAATTATAAATTATCTTAACTATGTTTAACCATGTAAAAATGTGAAATTCTCAGTGTAGACACTTTCTGTGCTTAAAAGTGTATCTTACTAGAACTTAATTTTCTATGAAAAAATTTATATACTGAAAGTGTGTAATTAGAAATTTGCGTTTATTTAAATAATACAATATTTGTATACGATGTTGTTGAAAATACTTTCAATGGTTTCATGTAAAAATAAATTTTAAATTTCATAAAAGATGTATTTTATTTCCTATGCGTCGTAAACATAAACTAGTATATATCGTTAATGTATACACATTCTGCTACGTAATTTACGCAATGAGGTGCGAAAAAACTTGTAGTAAGTATTTATAAATTATAGATTGAAAATAAAGTCGCTTAATTGAGTACATTATTTTCTCTTAAAACAAGTAAATTTAGCTTTTCTTCGAGAATCGCGATTCTTAATTTTAATAAAATATCTACTTTATTTAAACTTTTATTATCTTCTTACAGAAATGCATGTGCTTCTCCTGAATACAAAATTCATTTAGGTTAAGAAACTATTGTATTGTCACAATACCATATATTTTTGAATTGCGAATATATGCAATTAAATTAAATCAATATTACTTAACTGAATGTCATATATTTTTGATTTAAACTTTTAGTATCTTCTTACAAACATGCATGTGCTTGTCCTGAATACACAACTCATTTAGGTTAAGAAGCTATTGTTTTGTCACAGTACCATATATCCTTAAATTGCGACTATATATACTTAAATTAAATTAACATTGCTTAACTGAATGTGATATATTTTTAGATCAATAAAATGTAATATTTTGTCCAATAATATATTTTCTCAGATCAAGAACATCTGCTATTAATCGATGCATACGGCACCAAGTAAACGTTTTCTTGAACTAACACCCATATTGTATCGTCCGTATTCAGACCCACGATTGACTAAAACCAAGTCAAAAGTACTTGATCCAAGTACTTTTCGTTTTTAGTGTATGAAAGTCGGAACCGGTGGCGTTTTTGGATACAATTGATATTAAAAAATTATTTGTTATTAATAATCTTTTAGTTCATGTTTTGAGATTTTCTCTATTCATTGCAATTTAATGTCAGCTTTAGTCAGAAGCAAAATTTCTGAAACCCTTCATACATAAACTTCTATCTTCTAGTTTATCTAAATATTTCTATTTTCTAATAGTGGTTACTCTTGCCATAGAACTTCGTTTTCTTACACTGAAAAAAATTGTTCTTGAATCAAGTAAATTTTACTTGATTCAAGTCAATCGCAGGTACGAATGAGGACGATAGAGTATGCGTTTGTTCCAAATAAATAAATACTTGCTACCGTATGCTTGGAACAAGCGTACATTTTCTTAATCTGAGAAAATGTATTCTTAGATAGAATATCGCATTTTATTATTCTAAAACTTTATTGTGTTTCTTCATATTGAGGTGTATTCAAATGCAGAACATAGTTCACTTCCAAGAAATCATTTCTGATATACTTCAAGAATATATTTTCTTCATATAAGAATATGAAGGATCGGATCAATAGAATGAGCCTCAACTGAACACTATTTTTCAATGAAGAAAAAATTATTTTCGAAATTATTGTTATATAATCTGAATTTTTTAAATTATTAAAACACGTAATACTCGCACAATGTTACTTACAAATATAATCTCACGCTTAATCTCTTTGAATATTCGCACTCTGCAAGGATTCGAACCCTACCTAAACTAGTGTCCTAAGCGCGCGCTTTACCGACTTAGCTATCGAAGCACTTGGATCTCGGTGACAAAATCTCGCGTAAGAATTTCAAGGCAGTGTCGTACGAACTCGTATGTTGAGCCTCAACCATCTTCAAACTAAAAGTTGTGGAACTCAATGTTTCTTTTAAGAAAACATCTTTCTGATGATACTTGAAAATTTTCGAGAGACTTTAATATACCATTTTTTATTTATAAAAATTTTAGAATTGAATTTTGCTCTTTTAAAAAAAGGCTCTATACTTTTGTTTTCTTAATATATTTAAAAATGTTATAAAATATCTAAAAGTAATAAAATATAAACAAAAATTCTCCATAAAATGCGCAGTTTTCAATTCATCCAACTCTTTTATTGTATATAATAATCTCTTACTCAATTTTTAATGAAAAAAAAAATTCTTAAACAATAATATGAAATATGTGAAAAAGCGAAGTAAGTTTCACTTATTTAACAAGTGACTTAACACTTGTTGTTTCTAAATACTTAAAACGCTTAAAAACGACCCAAAGGTAATGAATAATAAAGAAAAGTTGCATGTAAAAAAATTCTTTAATAACATCAATGACAAAAAATAATGTTCTGCTATACGAAAATTTACATAAACCACAAAGTTTTTAATTTATCGAATGCTTTGATCATACATTATTTACTAAGATTTGAATATGGAATTGCTTTCCTTAAACAACAATTTAAAATATGCGAAAAATAATTGAACTTCACTTATTTTACAAAGGGCTCAATAATTTTTTCTTTGAAAATGTAATCCGCTTAAAAACGATCTAAAGCTTATAAAAAATTAATAACTTTTGAGTTGAAAAACGCTTTAATAACCTCAGTGACAAATAAATATTTTCTGATTTTCAAAAACCTCTGTAAAACGCACAGTTTTCGATTTATTTAATTCTTTGCTAGTACTTTTTAATTCAGTTTTTAATTAAAAATAACAATTCCAAACAAAAATAATTTAAAATATGTAAAAAAGAATTGATCACGAGTTTAAATATTACCCATTCAAAAAAGTGCTTCATATTTTATTTTTATTTCAGGTATAAAATACTTCTAAATCAGAAGAAAAAAGAATTCTGTAAAGGAACGTTTGGTGCAAGAACTTGCAGGTTAAAAGTGATAGGGTCGCACGGTGGTCGCATGGAAAATATTTATTTTCTTCCTCCTTGCATTCTCAATTCTTTCATTTGAAAAATTCTAATTGTCAATTTTTTAATTATTCTTTCATAAAATGAAGTACATTTTTAATAAACTTTTTAAAAATGTAATTGAATTCTTTTTCCTTAAATATTTTTCTTTATAAACGCATAACATTTTTTTTAAATATCAAGAAAATATAATAATTGTATTTTTAAGCATTTTTTAAAGCTTATAACTTTGTTTTATGCTGTCATATATTTATTTTTTATTATTTACAAAAATGTTTCACGGTTAAAGATTTCGAAATGATTTAAGTATAAGTAGATTAATACAAGCAAATAATCTGCGAAAAAATTATAGACGCAGTACATTTATAACCTTTTAATAATTTTAGAAATGAAATTACTTTTGAGTCTTGCATAATTATTTCAAAATTAATAACACTTTTTTTAAATCTATTTGAAAATTTTTAATTCTCACCCACAAAAATTTACCGATGCAATAACCTTATAATTTTTTAAATAGTTTTATGAGTGATTTGATTTATATGTCAGCGTAAAGTTTGGAGTTTATAAAAGTTGCAAATTCCTATTTACATTTGCATAAATAAAATTGATTATGTGCACCAATGTATTGAATTTTATAAATATTATTGAATTTCAAAATAATTGTTAGCGGCGAAGAGAACCAATTGCATATCATGTCAACTTAATAAGATATTTTTGCAGTAAGAAGTAAATTAATTTATACCAATATATTAATTTTCATAATATGTGTGCGATGTCTATTGTATCAAATGTACAGTTTTTATATTGAAAAGACTGATGTGATTGTATTTTGATGACATAGGTATCTTCAAAGTAAATCTCATATTCGTTTTAAATAAATAATTATTTGAAGGAAAATATTCAAGCATTATTTTAAGACAAATTATTTCTTCGCTGAATACATTCATTTTCTCTTCTCAAGAACATGAACATTGTTTCAATTAAAATAGTAGTCAAAATAAGTATATGATTTTACTTGGATCAAGAATTTTGTTAGAGTTTTAGTTACTTATCATGAGAATATGATATTCTTAATTCAATATTTTATTAAACTTCACGCAAATAATTATAATGAAATAAATTAACTCGATAGTTTTTTGCTTAGAGCAAATATATTCTTGATTCAAATAGTTGTCCTGATTCTATTATTTTCTTGATTCAAGAAAATCGGTTCCTTGTTAAAAGAAAATACTTGCTTCTTTCAAGTAAAATCAGCCAAGTAAATTAGCCTACTTGATTTAATGCAAATTTTTTTTAGTATACAAATCTGGAAATGTAATTAATTTTTTTAAAGCCTTTTCAAATAATAAAATCATTGATTCAGCTCGGGCTAGATTAGCAGTTTTGAGCTTTCCGCATACCCCCAATTATTATAATCAAATTTTTAGGACAAATTCATAAACCAAGAAAGTTTAATGAGCGAAAAAGACATGTTCCGAAACCAATTACTGAGGGTGATCCTACTTTCTAAATTTGTAGATAATATTCTTTCTATTTGCACTATTTTTGCACCTTCACTTTCCTCTTATAATTCATAACCTTAACATGTACTTAGAAAATAACATATTCAATTCATAGGATAAAAGAACTCACTGTTTTGGGAAAAAAGTAGAACCTCAGTAATTGGTTTCGTTTCGAAATTTCTAGCACTTAAAAATTATCAAGACTGCAAATTAGTTACACGATTTGTGATGAAAATCGCGTTTGTTATTACATTGAGCTCATAAAAATGTCATTGGGTAGTCAAGAAAATCACTTTTAAAAGAATGCAAAAGACGCTTTAAAATTCCTCAAAGGATGAATTATTCCTTATACAATTTGTTTATACAATCACATGGACTATAAAATATAAGTTTACTTCGCCAAGCAACGGTTTATAACAGGGTAAATGAATTTAAGCGTGGTCGTACATCAATAAGTGACGAACCACGTTCAGGAAGGCCCGTAGAAGCAAGTACTCCCGAAAT
>NC_046659.1:33205294-33206846 GCF_010883055.1 Belonocnema kinseyi
CATCTAATCTGTAGGCAAATTATAATAAAAATTAAATGAATATATATTTTGAGAAATTTAATAGAAAGTTCATGATTATATGGTTCATATATTCTACAAATAATTCGATGACAACACTTTTACGACTGATACCCATAAGCTCTTGTAGAAGGGAAATAATTGCTTGAAAATGAGCCAAAAAACAGTAAAAAATATTGATTATTTCGGAAGTTATTGATCATTTAAGAAAACATTGAAATTTACACAATTTTTGCAATTTCAACTCAAAAAAACGACAAAGTGGCTTCATGTATAAAATTAGTACAAAGTGTACAAACTAAAAATAGATATATATAATTAAAAGTTTGTCATAAGGGCGACCGCAGAATTTCGCCGGGAGCGGGTGCTAATCTGAAAAACTGCACTCGCTCCCAACGAAATCGCGGTAAAATTTCAGCCACAACCACGTCTCACGACCGTGATTTTGGATTATCGCTGTATTAAACTTTCATGTTCATACGACTTTCCTACCGTTAAAAATCCAGATATTTAGTGCCAATAAGCTATTTTTCTTTGAAAGTTTATTTTGTGTCATTTCAATGGATTTAATATGGTTTGAAAAGTGAAGAAATCAATTTAAAATCTAAGAAAGCATTTTAAATAATTTTTAAAAAATCGAGAGTTTAAGGGTTTTTAATGTAATTTAAAAATATTTTAAATTCTTCAAACAGACTTTCGACCATTTCAAGGGATTGAACCGGAGTTATTTGATTACAAATTTCTTCAAATTTATAAACGAATTTTAAAAGATTTTAAAATATTTAAAAGAGTTTAAGATATTTTTAATGAATTTATGAGATTTTAACTCATTTTTAAAAATTTTTGAGAAATTTTAGTAGAATTTAAATTAGATTTTTGATTTTAAAGTAATTTTAAACTATAAATAATGTTCTTGAATTCCTCTGTTAAGTATCTTGAAATCTTCGGAAATTTTTAGAGATCCTTGGAATTCTAGTAAATTTCTTAATGTATATATTGATTTTTTAAAATCTTTTATAATATCATAAAATATTTTTGAATATAGTTGAAATCTTGTTTAATCACATAAAATATTCAATAATAATTTGAACAATAAAAATATTTTAGAATATGAATAAATTTTTCAAAATGCAAAAATTCCAATTTAAACATTGTTTTTACCCCCTCCACTCTGACTCGAAAAATCCATTGAAAATGATTTTTAAAATTAAGAACTATAGCTGGAACCAACTAGTCGTCTCAGAAAAAAACTGAAGGTATCGTTGAAGGCCTCCCATCCATATTTCTAGTTGATTTAGGAATCATTGGAAAAAAAATTATTAATTAAACAATGACATTGTTTATAATACTTATAATTTGTTTAATCAATCAGTAAACAACAATTCCAACTGACTGACAACTAGATATCTAATATGGAATATTTTAGAATATGAATAAATTTTTCAAAATGCAAAAATTCCAATTTAAACATTGTTTTTACCCCCTACACTCTGACTCGAAAAATCCATTGAAAATGATTTTTAAAATTAAGAAC
>NC_046659.1:33206946-33220947 GCF_010883055.1 Belonocnema kinseyi
GAGCTCCAAGGAGATTATGTTGAAAAATAAAAAAAAATTTACCCAAAAAAAATTGTTTTTATACTTCATTCTAAGGACTTATTGAACTACCCTCGTATTACTGAGAAGCCAAGCAAAGAAATTTTGAAAAAAGTACCTCATACTTTGTCAAATTACTCTTTCTGTGGGTTTTTTAAATGATACTTGTTAATAACATAATTAATATTGTGTTTTACTCTTTGCATTTCCTTCGAAATTGGAATAGAAACAAAATGTGCATAATAAATATAAAAAATATTCATAAAATAGCTTACTATGGTTTATAAGAATACAATAATTGTTACTAACAAATTATTTATTAGTTATAAACTATAAATTGGGGCTTCGTGAATTTCGAATTCATTCGAGTGTTGCAGCTAATTCAAAGTATTGAGCGCTTAGCGTTCGACCGTTGCGAGAAGCGCGCTTTTTGAGACGAGAGTAATTTTTACCATATTTTAATACGTGATAGTGATTTTATCGTCGTTTTCACATTCAACGCTATACAGATATATCTTACGCTCTGATTTTGAGCGCTTGGCGCAGTATAACGTGAGAACTGTCCATTTAAAAAAATTTTTTTATGGATATTTCATTGAGCCCTGATAACCTACAAAATCACTCAGTTTTAACTAAATCCACCGAAAGACATTTTCCATGCATTCTGTGCCGGGTCCGTTCCAGTTGCAAAATTTGTTTTCCCTAATAAAAACGAATCAAAATAAAAAATCTCTTCGACAAAATAGTTAAATTTTCGACTAGGCAAATTATTAATATTAACATTTCGAACCAGAAAGATGAATCTATGAGCAAAAATCATGTTTAATTTATTTATTTTTTATTTTAAAAATTTTAATACAATTAAATTTTTTTAAATTAATAATTATATTTGTGTATATATTGTATATATTATATAGTGATATATACTTGTCTTACAAATTTTATATCACTTTTTATAACACGTGATCTGATAAACAACAAAATCGAGCGATGCATTGGTTAATTCAACATCATTCTATTTAAAGTTTTGTATTTTATGAAAATCCAACTTTAATGAACAATTTTTAAAAGTTTCATCGTTAAAATCAATTACAGAGTTGTCCGAGTGACACAAAAACACTTCTTAGACATTTTTTATTACAATATATTGTCAATAAATAACAACGATACGTAGTAGCACGTTTTTTTATTCCGAAAACTAAGGCCAGCTGCTCCAAAATGATGCTCAGCATTTACTCGCTATCCTTTTCAATTTCATGGACAAATAGCATTTACACTCTCTTTTATCCTATAGATGAACTATACGCAGCTGCAATGCTGCGTCCTCTTCTATCGTAATGGCTAGGTCACTCGGACCTCTCTGTCGCATATCTTCATTTGCACCAATATTTCGTGTTTTAAAACTCGACATTCATAATTCAATACAGATGTTCGCAGACAACCTTATATCATCGTGTTCTCAATAAAATTATATTTATTTTGAAGTAAGGTTTATTGCATAAGCAAATTGGTGCAAAATACTAGTATTGACTTACATTTTTATACCTGCCAACCCAATATTTATGAGAGAAAAAATAGATAATCCAACGCTTGTATATTCTATAAGCTTCATACTTTCGATTAGTAAATAGTTTGTTTCATAAACGAATGATTGCAATTTAAAAGAAAAGTCGTTTTTGAATTTTTAATTAATCATAGCCTTGATTGAAATTTTTTAGGCAACTTACTCGCGATATATTTTTTCACATATTAACTTTAATATAAAGTACTTTTCATCGCGTAAACGAATGGGTGAAGGTCGTTTTATATTCGGATCCTCTAATATAAGTTGTTTACTTTCGTATATTTTATAATCGCCAATTTATTTACAATCGTCTAGTAGTTTTGTATCACTAGGTGATATTGAATGTTGATAGCTAATAATATATTCGTGGTCAGGTGTAATGGCTACTTGAACATTACTGATGTCGATTAAATGTTGATAATTATCTTCAGTATTATCAAAATAATACCTTGTCCTATATTCTGTCTCAATTTCATCGATAGTGCCCTGCTTGAAATATCGCATAGAACCCGGTAAGAACCCAGTTAGAAGTGGGTTTTAACTGGCCATAACCGTTCTCTAACCAGAATTTGTTCCCGGTTTGTAACCGGTATCTAACCGGTATCAATCCGTTATACTGGAATATTTGTACCCGATTCTTAATCGGTTCTTCACCGGCGTCTATCCGAATGTCATCACCAGGATCTAGCCGTCACCTAACCGATTCTTAACTGGGTCCTCATAATATTCCTAACCGGGTTTAACCCGTCTCTAATCGGATTTTGTCCCCGAGTTGTAACCAGCACCTAACCGCTTTCAATCCGGCATCCTGTAATATTTGTACCCGCCCAGTGGGCACAAAATTTGGTGACCTCTTTACGACATAGAAACGACATCTTTTCGACATTTTTACGAATTCCTATGTCCGTGTCGTTTCGGTGTATTTACGATATCGTAAAGACATCGTCAAATCATACGACGGTTTTACGATATCGTAAAGATAAATTAACGACATGGAAATAGGATATCGTAAAGATATCGTAACGATGTCGTAAAGACGTCGCTAAATGTTGTGCCCATTGGGCGATTCCTAACCGGTTCTTCCCTGGCCCCTGCACGAATTTCATCTCCGGGTTGTAAACGTCACGTCATCGGTTTGTAACTGGGTCCTTATAATATTCCTATTCGGTTATTAACCTACCCTAACCGATCTCTATCTGGATTTTGTCTCCGGTTCTAAACGGCACCTAACCGGTTTTTAACCAGCATCCTGCAATATTTGTACCCCATTCTTAACTGGCCCTCATACGAATTTCTTCCCGGGGTTGTAATCGTCACCTAACTGGTTTGTAACTGGGTCCTTATAATATTCCTACCCGGTTCTTAACCGGTCCTAACCGATCGTTCACCTTATTTTGTCAACGGGTTGTAACTGTCACCTAACTGGTTTCTATCCGGCATCATGTAATATTTGCAGAATTGAGCAGTATTTCACTAAAATTGTATTTGAGTTATCTGAAATACAAACTACATTCAAACAAAATATATTTGAAATACCTCACGGGGAAAATACAATTCAGCTGATGTAATTCAAATGCAACTACAAAATGCATACAAGTATTTTGAAATACTTTTTTTTTAAATACATGTTAGAATTGTATTATGTAGTTAAGGTATGTTGTGCATTTTCTTGAAAATACTTTCTAATATCAGCAGATAAAAATTATATTAAAAATACCTATAGTGTATAATAAACATAAGAATTTTATGATCAAAGAGTGGGGGTACAAGAGAAGGACAAAGAGAGGAGAGAGTAGGGAGAAAGAGAAAGGAGAGAATGTTGATGGTGATGATAGGAGAGGCGGTAAGTGGATATTGGAGAGGGGTTGGGAGTGAGAAGAGCAAAAATCAATTTCTAAGGGGGAGGATTGAATCCTACAATACGGTGCATAGCGCTGCGCAGAACCATTATTTGACACATTAGGCTGCAGAGTAGAGTCCTCTAGTCTATCGAATTACACAGTAGAGATTAATAATGCGTAGAGCGGCAGTCACAAGGTCGCACTGGAGTCAAGCTTGCGCATTGGAGACCTCCGATGTGTAGCGGTGTGCATTAGAGATGCAAGGCGCGTATGGAGATTACTGCGCAATAGAGTTGTGTGATTCGTATGGCTGCGCAGTAGAGTCATGTGGTTCACACGGCAGCGCAGTAGAGTTCTGTAATTCGATCGGCTGCGTAGTAGAGTTCTATGATTCGCATGGTCGCGCAGTAGAGTTCTGTGAAACGAATGACTATGCAGTATTGTTATGCAATGCTTAGGGCTGCGCATTGGGGTATGCCAGTCTATATTACTGCACAGTAGAGACTTATAGTGCATAGATATGCGCAGTAAGTTCTGGAGAGCGTAGGAATGCCCGACAGGCATGTGTGGCACACGCGTGTGCGCACTAAAGTCCTACTTCATGCAGAAGTACGTAGTATATATACTCTGCAGTCAAGGCTGCACATTGGAGGACTCCGACGTGTAGCGGCGCGCATTAGAGATACATGGCATGTACAGATGCGCAGTACAGTCTTCAACTACATATAGTGGTGTCGTGCCCTTATGCGGTTCATTAAACTACGCAGTTTAGCTCTATGGTGCACATGGTTGTGCAGTAGAGTGCTGTGATACGCATGGACTCTAATGCGCAACCCTAAAAATTTAATAGTTCTAATGCGCAGCACGCGTGGTACAGGACTCCTCTGCACAGACCTAAACATTACAGGGATCTAATGCGCAGCCTTAAACTAGCATAACCCTATTACGCAGCCACATGTATCACAAAACTCTCCTGCGCAGACATGTGTATCATATAACTCTACTGCACAGCCTTGCCAATCACATAACTCCACACTGCATCCCTGATAATCACATTACTCTACTGCGCATTTTCACTTAAAGACTGTACTGCGCATATGTGTGAAAGGAAGTCTCCAATGTGCAGCCTCGACTACATTGCATATCTACTGCGCATCCCTACATGAGTAGACCTTTACTGCTCATACTTATGTATCACGCGTGCCCTTCGAGCATCCCTACTCTCTGCATAACTTCCTGCACATCTCTACGCATTATACATCTCTACTGTGCAATAATAAAGACTGGAAGACTCTTATTCGCAGCCCTAAGCATTGAATAGTTATAATGCACAGACTTGCGCATCACATGACCCGACTGCGCAACCCTAAACATTACAGACATCTAAAACGCGGCCTAATCCTTTCATAACTCTACTGCAGAGAAGTGCGCATCACACAACTATACTGCGTACCCATTCACATCACACAAATCTGCTGCGCATCCATGTGCATCGCATACCTCTAGAACGCCGACATGTGAGCCACAGATCTCTACTGCGCAGCCATACATATCACAGCGCTACAATAAGCAGCCGTACAATCACAGAACTCAACTGTGTAGTCTTGAAAATCACATAACCCTACTGCGCATTTTAATGAACCATATAAGGGCAGACACAGCTATATGCACTCGAAGACTGTACTGCGCAACCTTTTGAGCCATGTATTTCTAATGCGCACCGCTACACATCGAAGGTCTCCATTGCGCGAACTTGACTGCAGTGTAGATTTAAAGTGCACCCATATATGAAGTAGGCCTTTACTGCGCACACGCATACACCAAACGTGCCTGTCGATCATCCCTACGCACTGCAGAACTTACTTACCCCTCTCCAAGTTCCACTTACCGCCCCTTCTCTCATCACCATCAACATTCTCTCCTCTATCTTTCTCCCTACTCTCTCCTCTCTTTGTCCCTCTTTTGTACTCCCATTCTTTGATCATAAAATTCTTATGCTTATCATACACTATAGGGGTTTTTAATCTAATTTTTATATGCTGATATTAGCTGAATTGTATTTTCCCCGTGATGTATTTCAACTACATGGTGCTGAAATAAATGTATTTCAGCAATGCAGTTGAGGTATTTTGAGCCCAGCTCTAAATATTTGTACCCGATTCCTTACCGATTCTTTACCGGCCCAGATCCGAATTTCGCCCCCCGGTTGTAACTGTCATCTAACCGATTTGTAACTAGGTCCTCAAAATATTCATACACGGTTCTTAACCGGTCTCTTACCGGATTTTGTGCCTGGTTTGTAAACGGCACCGCACAAGTATCAAGTGTCTTTTAGTAACCGGTTAGAGACCACTTAGAAGCTAACTTCGGTCTTTGACAATATTTAATTTCTGTTCCCAAGTTGTGGGTAGATTCCGGTTAGGACTGGTTAGAAGATTTTTAAAACTTATTTTCTGTTACCGTTTGCCATGTAAGGACCGGTTATGACCCGGCTATATTCCATATATTGAAATTGAGACCAGTTAAGATCCGGTGAGAGACGGTTAGAAACTAAATGGGTTTCTACCCAGTGCCTATCTGGTTTCTAAATGTTTTTATCTGACATTTTAAGCAGAGTATCTCTTCATATTATAGGGGTCTAAATCTGTTGGTGGAAGATGCTGCACTTTGCGTCAATAATTGTATTAATTGATATGACTAAACTGAAACTGGAACTAAACTAAACTGATTTCTGCTTCCGAATCCGCTGTCTTTATTCACAAGATCCCTTCTTATATTCCTGCAGGGGTGTTTGGTTTTAGAAGTAGGGATTCTTCTTGGTTCCAATCAGCGTTATCAATCAATTAGGTCGAAGAGTGGTAAGACCCTAATTGTCCAATGGGCGTTGAGAATTATGTATATGCAAATATATGGAGGATGTCGCAGTAACCATAATGCCTTGTATCCCTTCCAAAGTTCCATGGGGATAATTAATGAGATAGCCAATCAGTGATTATGAATCTTGATGTGCCCAAATGTGGAGAATGGCGCAGTTACCAAAATATATGGTATCCCTTCCTAGGTGTCCAAGGGTAAGCTATTATGATGAATAGAAGAGCGTAAGGTTTGCGTGTGTCCTTTTGGTTGGCCCTCTGAGTGAGGCTATAGAACAGGAGTGGCTAAGCGGTTCCCTAAAAAGCAGACAGAGAAGGCAAGCGCAGCGGGCTAAGTAGAGCATCTGCAGTACCTTGTACATCGACGACCACAACGCCGATAACCAGCACTGAAACTCAAAAGAGAGGAAGGGGCTCAGAGGGCACGCCACAGAGCAGTTAGAGCTTCTTAGGAAGGCTACCTGGAGGGTGCTCGATAGAGTGTCCCCAGATCAATGACCTACAGACAAGGCCTTGGAAAGGCGCATCTCTTAAGGTGGGTGGGGTTGAGTAACTCCATAAGATGGTTAAGGCTACGGCGTGGTTCCCAGGTAAACTGACGGACCCGCAGGTGGTTCTCGATAGGCTGGTGAAATTCAACCCGCCACTTAAGACAGCGTCCTAGCTGTGCGTCAGGCACGATAGGCCTCAGAAAGAGGACGCAGCTGAAGAATTTAAACATATTCTAGACGTGCAAATTCCTGAGTCACATACGAGGGCCCTTGCGGCCCTCAATAACAGGCCCTTCTACCTTTATGGACACTTCAACTTCAAAGTGGCCAGCCAGGAGCGGGAGAGGCCTGTCGGTGTACAGGAAGATCGGGATCAAACTTAATGACTGCTCCCGATCTCTGTATTACCCAGATTAACTTGCATCATAGCAACGGCGCCTCTGCAGTTTCGCATAGGGGCATGGCTATGAGGCACACAAGTATCTCACTAATCCAGGAACCCTGGTTAGTTCGAGATATCATCAGGGGCTCAGGGGGGGGGGGCTGGTTTTTGTTACAGTGACCCTAAGGCGGCCAATCCAAAGGCATGCATGCTGGCGAAGGGATTCAACATTGTCCCACTGCTTGAGCTATGTTCTAAAGACCTGATGGTGATAGTATGGATCATAAAGGAAAAGGAAGGATTGTCGTGGGTACGGCTTACTTTCCATATGATAGCGATACCAATCTATCATTCGAGATACGTACACTGGTGGGTTACTGCAAGGTAAGGGGTCTTCCTCTTCTGTTGGGGTTGGATGTTAACTCCCACCATACCCTGTGGGGTAGCACGGACATCAACTCAAAAGCTAAAGACCAATTTTTATACCTAATTACTACTAATTTAGATATTCCTAATACAGGGAGCACCCCGAAGTTTTGTATTTCGGTCAGGGAGGAAGTCATTGACATCACTCTCTGTACCGTTAGTTTTACCGATAACATCAAGAAGTGGAGAGTCTCAGATGAACCCACTCTCTCAGATCACTCACTGATAGAGTTCGTGTTGGAACCCGCTGTACCCACCGGCCCTAAATGGGTCAAAAATCCAAGAAAAATGGACTGGGGTCAGTTTTCCACAGAACTAAGAAGTGCACTCTTTCGAGAAAGGAGCAGAGGCAGCCAGACTGGACAAGCTGCTTTCTCGAAATCCGGATGCTATTCTCGGGACTCTAAAATTGCCCGGCGGGGTTTACTCAGAGTCGGATGGGGATACCTTGGCTAACCTGATCAAGGCACATTTTCCGGGCTTTACAAAGATAGGAGATGAGAAGACGGCACCTCTGAGGCAATCAAAGCCGCCTATAGCCCAACTAGGCCCCAAAAGATGCTTAGCCAACAAGATTGTGACCCCAGCCAAGGTCATGTGGGCCCGGAAGTCCTTCAGTCCATACAAGTCTCCCGGCCTGGATGGCATATATCCAGTTCTCTTACAGAGAGCTGGTGAGATCATCATTGGGCCTTTGGTGAGAATGTTTAGGGCTAGTCTGACGTTGGGTTATGTTCCGGCGACATGGGGGAGTCCGAGAGTAGTCTTTATTCCGAACGCAGGCAGGATCGGTTATAGTTCACGCAAGGATTTCCGACCCATTAGTCTCACATCTTTCCTACTAAAAACATTGGGAAGACTCGTGGACAAGCAACAACACGCCTATAGTGCTGCTCATTCTACTGAGACGGCCCTGAGCACTGCAGTTGACCTAATTGAAGGACAACTGAAGCAGAAAGGTCTAGCGATTGGAACCTTTATGGACATCGAAGGAGCCTTTAACTACACCTCTGGAGAGGTGATCAAGGCGGCCATGATCGCACACGGGATGCCTAGTACAGTCGTGGAATGGACCTGCCACATGTGGATCAATAGGAATCTAACCACGACGAAGAGTGACATCACTTTATGTGGAACCGTTGACTAGGGATTTCCGCAGGGGGTGTTCTATCGCCCTTGCTGTGGTGCCTGGTAGTGGATGAATTGCTTCATCTACTCACGAGTTAGGTCCTCCACGTCATAGGCTATGCGGATGATATACTGGATATTGTGCGCGGTCAGCATCTGGATGCACTCTTCGGATTAACGCAGCAAGCACGAAGAATAATTGATTCATGGTGTAAGAGGACTGGACTATCAGTCAATCCGAGTAAGACGGATGCAGTTGTGTTCACCAGAAGGTACAAGGGGGTCATGGACCGAGCACGTGGAAAACAAGTGCAAGGGGCTAATAGCGACTCTCTAGCTCTGTAGGAGAGCCATAGATAATAGCTGGGGCTTGAAACCGGAGACACTTATGTAGAGCTACACAGCGATCCTGCGACCCAGACTAACCTATGCGGCAGTCGTCTGGTGGACCAGGGACGAACATTCTACTGTGAAGTCCCGACTCGAAAGCATCAGGGGAACGATTCTGAAAGGTATCACTGGTGCCTCGAAGTCGACACACACTATAGCCCTGGGGACACTAATAGGTTTGGAGCCCCTCTATCTCACCATAAAAGCCGTGGAATGGGCTAACGATGAGACACACCTTCCCACTGATGGAGACGACTGGTTTACAGATGGCTTCAGAAACAAAGCTTTGACCGACTTGGAACTGGCAGAGGGGCAGTTGCTTAATCGTCTACGTGTCAGCTTTCATTTACAATACCTTTTATCAGAATCGCTTCTTACCTTTAAAAAAACGCAGTGGGATCTCGGACTATAATAGGATGAGCATCAGATATTTCGTTGACTGATCTTGTATGCTAAGTACATATTCATTGCCTGAGATAGTAATAGGTAATGGGCCGAATATGTCCATAGCTATTTTGTCAGAAGGGTCGAATGGTGTGTCGAGTATAATGGCTTGGGCTCTTCTTTTTATTCTGGTCGTTTTTTGTAACTGGTATACTGGACATTTTTTTTACAAACTTTAGCACATTTTTTTCCATTCCTTTCCATTCACCTAATTGTCTTGCTTTGTCTATTTTTTCGTTTTCACCGAAGTACTAGTTCATTACGGAACAACGTGCCTCTTTTATTATATCCCCCTTTCCTACTACCGTTAACTCAGATTGAGGTGAATAACAAACATAAAAGTAGAGAATTTCTTCTTAATTGCTTAAGAAGTTAAGTAACGTTTCTAGCCGAATCTTGTCTATGTGTGTAATGCTGAGATCGATGAAATGGAGGCGTACATTCCTTAATTGTCTATCATTGAAGCCGGTAATCATCTCTTGTAGCTTAGTTCGCCATATTATTTCGTCTTGAGGTGGAAGTACTTCTATAGATCCATCATAAGAGGGTCTTTTCTGTATGTTTTTCGACAGTTTTCCTCCTGCATTAGGTTTCTTTATTACTCTAGTAAGAGTTCCATTAGTCATCCAACGTGGGTATATTTGAAATAGATTTTTGGCATAGTTAAGATCTTCTTGTTCCCTTATTGGTTAAAATGTATCGATGTTTTTTCCCCATTGCATTCTACTGGATGAGAAGTTTCTGGTTTTGTAACTTCTTGTCTTTTATTAAAAGTTTCTTGTTCTGTTGTGAGTGGAGGAGTATTCAGATCTGCTTCTCTTGTTAAAGGCTCTTCTTCTATGCCTAACAAAAGGCTCTCTAGATCTTCGATATTTATTTGGCTCAGATCCAAGGCTACTTATTGGGTGTATTTCGTTTTTTGGAGGGGAAATGATCGTGGAAACAGTTCACATTTTTCTTTTTCTTTCTCCTTACTGTACTCTATTTCTTTGTAAGTAAATTCTTTTAGTCTAAATCGCCAGTGTAGAAGTCTAAAAGGAAGATTTTTTCCGTTGTGTAACCAGTTTAGTCCTTAGTAATATGTTTATACAATAAATACTCTTTCTAAAAGATATTGACGACGGCGTTGAGTAGCCCATAAAATTCCCATTTCGACGGTAGAATAATTTTGTCCTACCCCATTGACAGTTCGCGTTATGAAACAGCAAAGGTGTCGTTCTTGTGAGATTACTGCTCCCAGACGTACATTCGATGCATCAGAGGTTAATGTGACTTCTTTATCATAAGCTGGGCATATCAATACAGGTGTTTCTAGAGTAATTTTTTGAATTGTTTAAAGGCTTCAGTATGCTTTCTCGTTCAAGAGAGTTTTATTACATTCTCATCATAGTAGGTATTAGTTTTATGTAAAATTGAACCCCCCAGTTTTTGTCAAATGTCCACGTTTTGAGACCCCTAAATCCGAAAAACAGGTTTCTACGAATGTGTCTGTCTGAATGCCTGTGTTTCTGTCTGTTTGTATTTATGTCTGTATGTCTGTCTGTGAACGTTATAACTTTTGAAAAATTGAATCTATTAGATTTCTCTTTGGTACACTTGTTAGGTGTCCTAAACTAAAGGTCGAGTTCGTTAGCCAGCCATTTTGGATAAAAATTCAAAAAGTGGACACATTTTCAATATTTTTGAGACCACTTTTTAAAAAATTTAAAAATTCTCTGTACGGTTATTCATAGTATTCAAAATTTTGAAAAATTTACCCTGATGACTTTTTTCATGAAATCAAAAATTACCAGAGTTATAGCATTTACAAAATTCCAAAAAAAAAACACGAAAATGAACATTGTAGGCCAAATAATGCACGATATGAAAAAAGTCACGTGAAGGAAAATGTTGCTTTTTAAATGCCCTACAAGATTATCATAACAACGATTTAAATTTTTTTGAAAAATTAAGATTTCATATTTTTGACAGCATATAAAATAATGAAAAATCCAAAAATTACCTTTTTCGGCCAAACTATGCAAAATCACAACTTTTGTCTTTTAATTTCATTTCCGCCTCGCTATTTTTTACGATTAAAACCAAAAACAGATGTGTCGGAAAATTATTCATGACAAATGAATCATTTTTACACTCTCATCAGAGAAGGTATTAGATTAGTGTAAAATTTGACCTCCCACCCCCCTCCCAGTCATTGTCAAAAGTTCCACATTTTGAGACCTCTTAAATCCGAAAAACAGGTTTTTTACGAATGTGTTTGTCTTTATTTCTGTCTGTCTATCAGCACGATAACTTTTGAAAAAAATAATCTATCAGATTGGCCTTTGGCACACTCTTTTAGTGCCCTAAGCTAAATGCCAAGTTTGTTTGTCAGCCATTTTGGATAAAAATTTTAAAAGTGAGCGTATTTTAAAAATGTTTGAAACCATATTTGTTCATGACTTAAAAATTCTCTGTACACTTGTTCATAGTACTTGAAAAGAAAAATGTTAATTTTCGATAGCCCTACAAGATTATCATAATAACTTTTTGAATTTTTCCGAAAAATTGATAATTCAAATTTTCATCGAACAAAAAATAATAAAAAATAAAAAATTGCATTTTGCTGTCCAACTATGCAAGATAGGAAAAAAATAATAAAACAAACATTGTGCATCCGAAAACTATCTACAATTTTGTTATGAATCACTTTTTTATAGTACACGTGGTTTTTATTTTATTTGTAAAAAAAACACCATTCTTAGTGCTTCTTGTTTAGTATCCCAAATTTTCAACTCGATGTGACGTTTTATGTGAATATAAGTAGGGAAATAAAAGGAGTGACGTCAAGGTATCTGGTCACGAGACCCACTCGTCACATGGCCTTGATGGTTTTTTTCAATATGATAGGTAGTTTCTATTTTAATCGTGAATGACAACATTAAAAATAAAAACATTAAATTTTCGGTAAAATGGCACAAGATATGAGAGAAAGGTTGCTTAACCCAAAAAAGTATAAAAATTGTTTTGAAATAATTTGTTGATAAAATGCGTGGTTTCCGCTTTATTCGTAAAAAATAACATTAAAAGTAATTAAATTGACTGTTTGGAAAAACGGCCCAAGAAAAATTAAAATATTCATAAGTGCGTCTGTTCCAAAACGTAGCTATAAAATTCCCTTCACCCATTTCTTTCATATGACAAGTCGTTTTTTTAACTTTCAGCATACCAAAATTTACCAGTTTTTTTAGTCTCCAAAAAGGCTTTTTTCTCATTTATATTTTCCAATTCAAAACGTGAAAAATAAACCAAAATTCTAATTTAAAGTATTAAAAGCGCACTTTCTGAATCAACGATTTTGATACGCAGCCATTCTTTAAAAAATTAAAAACATAGAAGCTTAATAGCTTTAAGATAATATCTTATAAAATAAATATAATATTCTTAAAAAATACTAAAATATAAAATTTTCAATTAGTTTAAAAATTTTTAATATAACGTTTCCAAAACAAACTTATTTAAATTAAAAACTTTCAAAATTAATCAGTTAAACATTTTGTGCAATCATAATGCAATAAATTCAAAAATAAGGTTGAAATTAATTAGGGAGAAATTAAAGAAAATTTAAACGAATTTGATCAAATGCCTCCAAATTTAGAGTGAGTTTTTAAGACTTCAAGATGAATGAAATGAAGAATTTTAAAAACTATCGAATGAATATAATTGAGTAAATTTAGAAAAATGTAAAAAAATTTAGGATGAACTAATAATAATTTAGGGTGAATTCAAAACGAATTGCAAAAAATAATGTCAAATTTCTTAAAATATTTTTGAAGCCCTACAATATCCCTCACTTTTCTTGCAAATAAGTTCTTTGACATCCATTAAGATATTAAAATCTCTCAAAATTATTAAAACTGTTCCTTGAAATTCCTTGAAATTCCTTAAAATTAGTTTAAGTCTCTTTGGAATGCCTTGGAATCTTTTCGAATTAACTAAAATATTATAAATTAATTTTTTTCAAACCCCTTGACATTTTTAAAAGCTCTTATAAATTCCAAGGACTTTTAAAACATGCCTTAAAATATTTCAAAGCCTTGGACCCTTTCAATTATGGATCTAAATCAATTAATAACTCGTTGAAATCATTTTAAATTTCTTAAGATACTTAAAATACTTTAAAATCCCATTAAAGTATTAAAATCAATTAAGAATTACTTGCGGACTTCAAAAAAACATGAAATATTGTAAATTACTTTTTTTAATCCTTCGAATTTTTTAGAAACCTTTGTAAATGCGAAATAATTGTAAAAAGTGCTTTAAAATATTTCAAAATCTTAAATGTATGTATGTATGTATTTATTCTCTCCCTTTTACGGGTTTGAGGGCCTCCGCTCCCTGTGCATGTATTTACAATTCCATCCTTAGTCTAACTTAACTACTACTCATATTCTACTCTTTCGCA
>NC_046659.1:33221047-33225749 GCF_010883055.1 Belonocnema kinseyi
ACCTCTCGCTTCATTGTTCCGAATTTCACCGAAACATGCTTGTGCAATTTTACTTCCCTCTCCCCTTTTTAGCTTCTCTTCAAACCTCCATGCTCTCTTAATCTGTCTAGTAACCATATTTTCTCTTCCTAACTCTTCTTTTAACATATATCCTGGGCAACTCCAGCTAACCCCCATTACCCACCTCAGGAATCTCTCATACATACTCTCTACTTTCCTATGTTCATCATCTGCTAATAGAAATACATCGTCCGCGTATGCTAGAGAGTATAGTTTGCTATTACCCAAAACCGTTCCTCCTTTCCATTTCTCCTTTAGCTTCTCCTCTAAGTCTGCCAATAGGATACTAAATAGTAACGGTAACAATTTCCTTTATCCTCTCCACTAACTTTTCCTCTACACCCCTCTCTTTCATTGCCTGCCGTAGTACTTTTCTATTCACTGAGTCAAACGCTGCTTTGAAATCTACGAACAAAGCGACTAGTCTCCCTTTCTTTCTCCCCAAATTTCTGTTAACTAAATATTTAAGTACGTAGATGTTGTCTATAGTTCCCATACCTTTTCTAAATCCCGTCTGATTATGTGGGATACTTTCTTTTTGTTCTACCTGACTCTCCAACCTCTTTCTTAAGATTTCTGCATATATTTTATAGCCGACTGACATGAGAGTGATCCCTCTGTATTCCTCTACCTTCTTTCCTTAACCTTTCTTGACAAGCGGTACCACCAGTCCCGTCGTCCACTCTTCCGGCCAACCTTCCCCTTTTCATACCTTGTTGCAGATCTTCCACATCCCAGCCCTAATCCCTTCTCCTCCAAACTTCATCGCTTCGTTCTCCATACCATCTTCTCCCGTCGCCTTGTTTCTTTTTAACCTATTTATTGCCTCATCCACTTCTTCTCTTGTTATCTCGTTCCCTTCCTCCATTTCTCCTTGGACTATCCTGCACTTTTCCCCTTTGATCTTATTTTGCTCTCCCCCTAATAGACCCTTAAAATAATCCGTCCATTCCTCCATTTCTATTTCTTCGTTAACGCCCTTCCTTTCCCCTCTCTCCCTATTTATCACATCCCACACCCAACCTTCTTTGATCGCCTTTTCTACTTCTGCTTTATATTCTTCCTTTCACCTCTGTCTTTTTATTGCCAGCATCTTCTCATGTTCTTTTTTCCTCCTGTTATACTCCTCCTTCTCCATTTCCCCTCTTCTCCATTTGCTCACACACTCTTTTATTATCTCTTTACTCCCCCAGCATTCCTCGTTCCAACAGCCTCTCTTTCCCTCTACTCTTTCTTTATTAGTACCCAGCTCATCCTTTACCTTTTCAATGGACCCCTTCAACCTTTCAACTAACGAGTCTATTCCCTCCTCTTTTTCATACTAACCTTCTCCTTTTCCATCTTTTCTTTAAACTCGTTTAATTTATCTACCCCCCAGATTCCCATTTTCGTGTTTCGTTCGCACCCTTTTTCCTTTCTCCCTCTGCCGCGCTTATTGACGCCTCTTTTTAGTGTAACTATGACCGGGAATTGCTCGGACCCTATCTCATGCTCTACCTTGATACTCCCTATCATTTGCCGCATTTTTTTCTTCAGTCTAGATGTAGTCTATTACTGTTGCTCCCTTTCCTATGAATGTGAACTCCCCTTCCTCATCTCCTTTCATATTGCCATTGCATATAAACCATCCTGTTTCTCCTATCATGTCTAGTAACTTCCTCCCCTCCCTGTCCGTCTCTTTATGTTTGGAGTTCCTTATAAATGCCTCCTTTTCTTCATCCCATAACCCTCCCCCTTGTTCTTCCTTCTTTTCCTCCATCCACCTCCTTATTACTCTCCAGCCTTCCTCTTCCCCTCTTCTTCTGTATACACACACCACTGCTATTTCTACTTTCCAAATTATAATTTTTCTTATCATTGTTCCATCCTTTTCCTCCATTTTTCCATCTTTTCTCCCTTTTACTGCTAATTCTTTTTTCACCACTGACACCATGCCGCCCAATTCTCTCCCTTTAACGTGTTCCTTTCTTGCTTCTTGCATTGTCCACGCATAACCTTTCGGTAACATCTTTTTTATTCCCTTCCAGTCCTTCTCATCTGCCCAAGTTTCACTCATCATAATCAGATCCCACTTTTCTAACTCCTCCTAGAATCCTTTGTTCTTGTTCTTCAAACCTGACACATTCCAGAAAGCTATTTTCACGTTTCTCTCTTCCCCTCCCTCTTCTTTCCTCTTTACTCTGTTTCCCCTTTGCCGCTTGAAAACCCCTCTGATTTATTTCTAGACTATTTTTCGTCTCCCTTCCCCCTACCTTTCTCAATACTTTTTCCTTTTTTTCCTTAATTCTTCTAATTCTTTATCCCGACAACATTCCTCCCCATTTATTCATAACCTGTCTCTCCCTATCCATACCATATATCCCTTTTTCCTCTCTACCCAAGCCCCCTGCTCTATTTGCCATCTCCTTTTCCTCTCCCTCTATGTCAGATCTTCTTCAATTCTTTCCCTTCTTCCTCTCAATAATTTGTTTCTCTCCATAATTTTCTTTTTCTCCTCATCACTCCCCATTTTTACTAGAAACATTCCTTCTTTTCCTTCCTTTGTCCCTCCTATTCTCTTGACTCCTTCTACCCTTACCTGCACTCTAATATCACGAAACAGATTTGTTATTTCCACTTCTTTCTGTTTTCCCCCCATATGCTCATTCCTAATTTCTAGACTGGATACCCATTATTCCAACTGTTTTATTTCTCTAGATCTCTGTTCGTCAACCTCTCTCTGTCTATTCTCAATGCTCTCTAGCGTACCCCAAACCTTGTCTTTCTACTCCTTCCAACGTTTATCCCATTCTTCCCATTTTTCTCTGACCTTTCTCACTTCCCCCCTTACATCGGTTCCATGCCTATTCATATCCCTATTCATTTCATTCAATCTCTTTCTTGTTTGCTCTCTAAAGCCTTTAATGAGAGCTTCCAATTTTTCAAACATCCTCCCATCCCCCCTCTTTCTGATGTTTTCCTTTTAATTCTAACTCTCTTGTTCTCCTGGTCCCTTTTTACCTCATCTTCCCCAGCCACTATTTTCATTTTTTCCTCCCCTTCACTGCTAGTCGCGCTTGCTTTTTTTTGCTATTCGAACAGACTTCTGTTCGAACCCGCGTTGCCTAGCTTGTTAAGTTGCTGTAAATTTGAGAGCCTTCCCCGCTGCTTGCTCGTACCTGAATCCGCTACCCTCCCCACCACGTTTCCCGCCTTTATTTCCTGCCTCTTGCTCCCCTGACCAAGCAACTATTTTTTTACTCCTAACCTCAAATACTTCACACGCTCCAAATTTTCACTTCAAACCACTCACTTTCACCCTCACACCTTTGCCATCACTTACCCTTCTTCCTTTACACTCAATCTCCGCACTTTCTGCCTTTTCTGCATCCACTCACCCTTATTTCCTCCAACAAAGCCAAAAATACACCACTTGACAAAAAGAGTTCTTTCGCGATCGGTACCGGAAACGGAAGCCTTCAAAATCTTATATAATTTCAATTGTAGATCTAAATCAATTCATAATTCTTTGAAATAATTTTAAACTCCCTATAATACTTGAAATACAATAAAATCACATTGAACAACTAAAATCAATCAAAAGTTCCTTGCTATCTTTTTAAATAACCTAAAGTATTGTAAATTATAGTTGTGTATATTTTAATTTCCAACCATTTTTATTATTGCTCTTCAGAATTAATTAAATAGAAACTTTTTAAAAATTTTCAAAAAATCCAGTGAATTTAGTATAATTGAGAAAATTTGGAGGAAATCAATTGACTTTAAATAAATCAAAAAAATGTTGAAGAACTGGCGATAAATTATTAAAAATTCAATGTGGATTTCAAAAAATCTACGAAATATCTCATTTCTGATGAATAAATTCTTTAAAATCTACTAAAACATTATACAATTACGAAAAATTCTGTGATGACATTTTCTGAGATCTTGGAAAATGTACTTTCCTTATTTTTCTTTTTAACATTCCTGACTCTAAAAACCTTCGATCGTATTACAAGTTGATTTAAAGTTACGTTATGGGCTCAAAAATACTAAATCTTGATCAATGTATAGGTACAATAGTGAATTCAATATGAAGTGCTTATGATTTTAACTCTAAATATATTGCATACTTAACGAAATATTTAAATTTTCAACCTAAAAACATTAAGTTTCAAAAAAAAGATGAACTATCAACGAAATAGTTGAATTTTTGAGCTGAAGAGATAAATGTTTCAGAAAAAACTTGACTTGTAAACACAAAATGATACAATTAAAAAATTAAAAGGAGTTTATTTTCCTTTCTAATTGTCCCTATCCTACAAATATTGCCACACAAGATCGACAACCTTCTTTTCCAGATTCCAATATAAATTAAAGCAAAAAAATTACCTTCATTAAACGTCATGCCTATAAATTTATGTAAACTTGTTTAATTCCAATAAAATGAATTAATTCACAATGTCTCTTTTAATAGACATTTTAATTATTTAAGTATAAATGCAACTATTACATTTAAATTTAAATACTTTTATAAAGTCAAACTTTTTAAATAAAATGTCCTTTTTTCGGTGTAACTTTACTTTTTAGTTCAAAATTCATTTTTTTTCATTTAAAATTTGATGTACATTTTAATTTCGTTTTTTTACATTCTCATCAGAGA
>NC_046659.1:33225759-33229666 GCF_010883055.1 Belonocnema kinseyi
CAAAAGTTTCACGTTTTAAGACCCCCTGAATCCGAAAAACAGGTTTTTACGAATGTGTCTATCTGTATGTCTATCTGTCTGTCTTTATGGCTGTCTGTCTGTGAGCACGATAATTTTTGGAAAAATTAATCGATTAGATTGGCTTTTGGTATACACTTTTAATGTCCTAAACTAAAGGCCGAGTTCGTTACTCAGCCATTTAAAATAAAAATTCAAAAAGTAAGCGCCTTTTGAATATTTTTGACACCATGTTTTCAAAACTAAATAATTCTCTGTACGGTCATTCATAGTATTTAAAAAGTCTAACAATTTGTCTAATGACTTTTTTCATAAAATTAAAAATAATTAGAGTGATAGCACTTACAAAATTCTAAAAAACACATGAAAATGAACCTTTTAATCCAATTAACGGACGATATGAAAAATGGCAAGAGAAGAAAACGTTTGATTTCTAAATGCCCTAGAAGATTATCATGAGAACTTTTCGAATTTTCTTGATAAATCAAAAATTAAATTTTGACAGCATGAAAAATAATTTAAAATCCAAAAGTTACATTTTTTCATTTTAAACGGGACAGTGAAATTTTTGATAAATTTGCGGTTACATCTAGCTAACCCCAGAAATGACTGTATTTCAGTGACATTATTTGGCTTTTTGAAATCCCTTACAGCTTGTATTTTAGCAGGATTGGGCTTCACCCCTTCGGATTTTATTAAATGCCCTAAATATTCAAATTCTGGTAATAAATATTCGCATTTATCGAATTATAGTTTTAATTCTGACTAATGTAATCTTTCTAATAGGAATTTTAGATTATTGTTGTATTCTTGTAAAGTAATCCCAAAAAAGACAATGTCATAAAAGTAAACAAATCAATGCTTGCCTACCCATCCTCTTAATGCGTTGTCCAGCATGCATTAAAAGGCGGCGCGTGCGTTTTTCACTCCGAACCGCATTCGTTTAAATTCAAAATGTCTATTAGGTAAAGAGAAGGCAGTATATTTTCTAGAATTTTCAGCCAAAGGGATTTGATGGAATCCGCTGTCCAAATCGAATATAGGTGAAATCCCATATAGGTGATATAAAATGGATAATCTTGCCGATTTTCAGTACCATCTCATGATCATTCAAAGTAAGACACGGTAATGGATCAATATCCAAGGTGTAGACGTCACTGCATAATGATTTAATTTTTCTTATCGTATCTGATATTGATCTACATAATCTAGCCTCGCTTTTTTTAGCAGGTTCTTCATCCGACTATTATTGAAATGTTCCACTCGTTTTACCTTTCCTTCTTAATTTGCTTACCCTATCAATATGAGCGGGGTTTGGTATTTTTATTTGTAAAGGTTGTTTATCATAATTATTGAACGGTAATCTTATAACTCCTTCTTGTATGCGGTAGATTCCACCGGGGACATGGCGTTGTCCTCTATCTAAATATCGTGGTTTTCGACCGCTGTTGTTACTTTCACTTTGCTTACTTGTGCTGAGAGTGGGGAGATGTATTCACCGTTATCCATTAAGGATATATTTTTATTTTTGATCATAATTTAATTATTTGTAATTAAATACCTATTGTGCCTACGAAAGTAAGAGAATCCAATACTTCTATATTTAGTTAACGGGAAATTATCTTCAACTATATGAAATAAATGTTTTTCATCGAAGTATTCTAAATAAATTGCCTCATTGGACAAGAATTTGTCGTTTCCCATCGAAAAGATTGTTTTCTTTTTGGTTATTGTTATGTCTGGTCTGGGTATGAAATCTCTTTTTATCGGGTTAATAGAAGAGATTGAGTCGACTAAAAGTCAGTATGGAGTTCCGTCCATTTTTTGAAGAAGATTGTTTCCCCATCCTCCTGAATGTTTTCTACCTGAAAAGGTCTGTTGTCATATTCGCCTATTGAAAAATTTGCATTCTTCAAATGACATAGGGTTGCGAAGTATCCCGGTTTACCGCATTTGTAGCAAGTTTGTTTAATTTTGTCGCATTGTACCCGTGGAACTGGTTAAGCAAGCGTTGATCCTGTAACAGGAACGTTTTGCCTTGGCGTGAACTGTTTGATAGGCATTTTTTGATAAACTTCTCTTAGCCACATCTCCATCTCTATTGTGTTGTTCTGTGCATCTGCGAGGTTACTAGGTTTCTGGGCTTTGACTTGGAGTCCTATTTCTCGTCTCAAGTTTAACAGGGATTTTCTTAGGCATTCTTCTTTTTCTATTTCTGTTGCGAAATTGCATTTTTTAGGTCCGCTATGGGAGACCTGAAACATCATATTTCAACTCATTTAATATTTGTATGAAACGCATTTTAAATTTTGAATAGTCTCTGCCTCCTTGTTTGCAGCCATCGATTTTGCTTTGCAAAGCACTTGCAAAACCCATTTGTTTTAAGTTAATACGCAATGCTTTACATAATTCTCCATCTCGTCCTGTCCGTTTATTTGTTTCATTGTACGGATTAGATCTTCGCCAGGAATTTTGTTCATTATTTTGTTTGTTTGATTTAAAGAGTTATTATTTTCTCTATTTATTGACTCTCTAGGTATCTAGACTCGCCATTGACATTCGTAGGTATTGTAGGTAATAAGGTAGACGATGGTAGGTGAAATTAATCTTTCTCTTCGTCGTGACTATCGTTGTGTTTGTCGTAGTGGGAAGGTGTTTATCGTTATCTGCCCCATTATGTTGACCTTCTTTGACCGTTTCGACATTGGGGACTAATCTTGCTGCTCGACCTAATCTTCCTATCTCGTGAATTTCGTTTTCTTTAACCAGTATAGAGATATTAAGTCCTTTACTGAACAGTTTGGTCATGATTATTTGCAACATTTGTTTCGTATTGCTGGGAATGGGTGAATTTGTTTGAGACATAGCTTTCGCGAAAGTGAATTGATTTTTTCTATTGTTGAACGTTCGTCTCTGTGAGCATCACTCTGCGGTTATTTAATTTCACGTTTTGGTAGTGTGTTTAGTACTTTGATATTCGCCGATTAGTTGCTACAAACTAATGAACCATATTAAATTAGCGGAATAATTTGTTAATAGTAAGATATCTGACATTTAACGACTATATTAACGTAACCCAGTATACTCAACCCTGACAGAAATAGAATTAACTGAAATTGGATTTCCGTTGCCTTCCTCAGTCTTTCTCAGGCTTTCTAAAGGCTTTTAGACGTTATAATTTCGTTTGACTAACTTATATGCCTCAAAAGCATTTACAACATCTAGAACTGAAATAGCAAAAGGAATCTAGTAGACTTGCGCATGATTTCTTTTAATCTTTCGATAATTTATACATTCAAAAAATCATGTGAAATATGGCAGCTTAACGTAAAAAAGTCGGTTTCATTCAAAAAGAAGGCAAGCGGCTCAATATAACCTTCCATAAAATGGTCATTACAATACATGGCGAATTCAAAGCTGCTTGAGAAAATGAACGATTCAAAGAGTCGCAAACGGATTCAGTTTTAACTTTCTTAATCTACCAATTACATATAAGCAATTCACAGAGTCATCTTCATGATGGATTATTTTTTCCTGAGAAGGACAAGAGTATAACTGCATAAATCTATTCGCGGTGGGGCTTATATAGCTGCCCTTCTAATATATAGGCAGGCCGTTAGTGACCTCACTACACATCATTCATAAACCACTTTTGTACACTTTGCCGGTCGGTATTGCAGGAAGCATCGCTACTGAATGAAGCAATGGTTATGCTAATGAACTACCTTACTGATATATCAGTTACCGACCGTAGGTAACTGATATTCACTGTTTTAATGACTAACGTGCCCCAGAAGTGCCATACCGACTGATAGTACCGCAGGTTTCTACCTCACGGACTGACATGTAACTGTTTTACCGACTGATGGTTTACTGGCCAATAGAAACT
>NC_046659.1:33229766-33233189 GCF_010883055.1 Belonocnema kinseyi
CTGCATTTTTCCCGCAAGTGTTTTAGCATATTGTTGACACGCAGGGATGCTTTTTAGGCTATTAGCAAGTGAAAGCTTGGCACCTACAAGAGCGCCGATGATGAGGACGATCAGTTTAACAGAATATTCCGAGTACAATCGTTGCAACTCCCTTATAAGGTCTCGATACCTCTCTTTCCTCTCATTCTACTTGGCTATGATGTTTTTGTCAGCTGGTGCCGAAAATTCGATAACGAACATGGTTCGCTTCTTGAAGTCAAGAAGAACCATGTCAGGCCTCGAGTGAGCAACATAAACAATTGTAGAGAATATAAAGTTCCAGTATATGCGGCACTTCCCATTCTCGACAATTGACTCAATTTCCCTAGGAGCATTTAGAGGAGCGATATTAAGGTGAATGCCGTAGGAGTGACAGAGATGGTAATAAAGTACTCTTAGTGCCGCATTGTGCCTTTGAATGTATGTCGTTCCCGCGTGTGTTAGACAACTAGATAGTATGTGAGCTAAATGCTCGGGGTGTGCATGGCACGCCCTACAGCTATCATTGGTAATGTCTTGGCTCAAAATGTGGCGACGGTATGTTAAGGTGGAAATGACACCGTCTTGGCATGCAAAAATCAAACCCTCTGTACCAGACTTCAATCCGGGCGATTTAAGGAAAGCAAGCGTTCGCTCACAAGACATTGCCTGATCCTTCACATTTCTGTGGAAGATACCGTGCATCCTCTTATCGAGGAGCTGTTCACGAAAGTTTTTCTCTTGTGCTTTCTTAATCCGGACTTTCAGGAGTGAGTAATCGAGATAGATTAGATTTGATGCATTTTGCTCACCCCTAATACTGAAGTCAAGTCCGAGTGTTTCAGCAGCCTCCTCCGCTACTTTGTACAGAAATGCTCCTTTGCCCACTTCCTCGTGATTCCTGACAATTTTAAGAAGAGGGTCTCTTCGATTTGCAACTCTATGTGCTGTACCCAGAATAATCCTGTTGTGAAGACATTTAAGACTCAATATTCCGCGACCCCCTTGACGGCGTGAGATGTACAGTCGCGGAACGGAAGACTTAAGATGCATGCTTTTGTTCATGTGCATAACCTTTCTTGTCCCGATATCAAGAGATCTGAGCTCGTTCTTCGTCCATGGAACTACTCCAAATGAATAGAGTAGTAGCGGGACAAGAAGGATGTTCGTTTGAGATACTTTGTTCCTCGCCGACAGTTCGGAAGACCAAATCTGTTGAATGAGACGTTTATATCTGCTTCGGAGAGTATCCTTTATAGATGTCACATCCTGAATGCGGCTCTGTGGCACGCCCAGTTATGTATAAGTCTCTCCAGCGCAAAGGTGTCGTATGGCGCTTCTATCAACGAGCTCAGGATCTTCAGGGATGCCATTAAGTTTTCCTCGCTTCAAATAAACCTTGACGCATTTGTCTAACCCAAATTCCATTCCAATTTCCTTAGTATATCGTTCGACATTCCCAGAGCTAGATGCGGTTGCTCTCTGTTTTTAGCATAGATCTTAAGATCGTCCATGTAAAATACATGAGTGACCTTGTACTTTCGATCTGCAGGTTTGCCGCACAAGTACCCGTCGGAATGGCGCAGTGCTAGAGATAGAGGTAATAATGTAAGGCAAAAGAGGAGTGGGCTCATGGTGCCGCCCTGAAAGACACCTCTCTGAAACGTGACCTTGTTATTTGTCACATGATTTTTGCCAGATGAGATAGTAAATCTGGTTTTCCAAATCGGCGTCAATCTCTCTATACACCCAACTATTTGCGGATGAACCTTTAAGATTTCCAAAAGACAGATGATAAGTGTATGGGATGTAGAATCGAAAACTTTCCGATAATCAATCCAGGCCATCGATAGGTCACGCTGGTAGAATGCTGCATCTTTGCAGAGCATCTATCGATGAGCAGGTTCTCCCGACATCCGGCTACGCCTTTCTTTGAGCCTCGTTGTTCATACTTTTTTTGCCACACAGGTTCAATTGCCCGAACAATCCTATCATTTAGGATAGCTGTGAATATCTTATAAAGCGTGTTCAGAAAAGTTATTGGCCTCTAGTTCTTCGGGTCAGCTAAGTTGCCTATTTTCGGCAGGAGTATTGTTTACCCTTCCACCAACCACTCTGGAATTGGCTCTTCCGACATCAAATATGAGGTGAAAATACGGGCCAAATGCTGATGGGTTGAAGAAAACTTCTTCCACCAGAAGGTTTTGATACAATCTGGTCCCGATGCGGAATAGTTCTTCATCCCACTTAATACTTTTTTCACCTCCTCGGTAGTGATGGGTGGGCATTCTTTATCAGGTGTTATGAGGGCAACACATAACTCCTTGAAGCTATTTATATTTTCTGAGTCTTCGTCCAGTCCATGCTGAACTTCGTAGACTTCTCTCCAAAATACTTCGACCTCCTCCGGTTGGGGTGGGTATTCGACAGTAACTGGAGGGTCTTGGAAGAGTCGAGATGGGTCAGAGTGAAACTGTTGATTTTCTGTTACCCATCTCTCCCTCCGCTCGAGACTTCTCTTAGCGTGAGATAGTATCCGTATTCTATCAACAATACGCTGCCTGATGGTCAGCAGCTTTAACTTGTTAAGTGTGTGATAACGGGTCCGGAGTTCGCGCGCGAACTTTCGAACCTTGGCGATAAAATTCCTGCCAGATGTGATGTAGTCAATCACACATTGAATGCGGGACGCGTAATGTCTTGTCCAGCCTATCTTTATGGCAAGTTGATGCATTCGTCTTTTGGTCTTATGATCAGCCGTTGGTTTTGTTTTACGGTTCGCATCGGCCAAGGCTCTCGCTGCATTATACACACAATAATTGATAGCCCAGAGGTCAGATTCACCGGAAAAATGTCCACGAAGCTCGTCATTCATTTCAGCCAGATCTTTAAGCTTGAGAGAAACCTTGGTGTTGATGTTTCTCCGGGTCGTAAAGCATCGCTCTTCATCTATTGGATGCCTGCCCGCGGTTGGTCTTAGTGTCGCCTCTCTTTCTTTGTTATCGGCTTGTTCTAGCTGTGGTAGAGTAGTCGTTCCGCTTACATAGCCCCTTTTACGGAGTAGTTCAGCATGGTTTCGCAGACGTTGCTGCGAAAAGTGCGATAGCTCCGGGTGTTTCTCGCACCACAGAGCATGCAGCCATGCCATGTAACTCCGTTCACGGGCCACACTCGCATCGTAGCAGTCTAGCAAGTCGTGATTCAGTTGCTCCGTCCACCCAAAGGTCACGATATACCGCCGATCCATCGCATTGAATCCATTTTCATTGGCTCCCCCAGCTCTAGATTGGTCGGCATTGTCGTGAGCCCTGCGCGTTCTGTTGTTTTGAACCGCACTTACTACAACTATGTTTGGTGTTGTCATTGTTGTTCCCACGAGAAGCTAGGGAAAGGGTTTCGTCCATC
>NC_046659.1:33233289-33254186 GCF_010883055.1 Belonocnema kinseyi
CACCTCCGCTTGGGGGTTAATTCCTTCGGGACCACCCCTGGACAATTGTCCGCGACTGCCTATTTATTTTTGTAACCATATTCAGCAGAAAGCCTTGGTACAAATAAAATAATTAAAATGTAGTAAATGAGCGAGGTGACGAGATAGCAGAAGTGTTTGTCTCCTAGTGGAAAAAGGGTGTGTGGAAACGGATGACAGCGCCAAGTTACAGAAGCTTAGTGGCCAGTTTCTAGAAACTGCGTCCGTAACGGGGAAATCGTTGAAAAATCAGAGTAACAGCTGAGATAACTATTGGAGACTAATTAAAATATTTATGTTGATAAATTGTTCACAGTTGTTAAATTCAAATAGTAAAGTTGCATATGGTATTTTAAAATTGAACCAGATAAATTCATTACGAAGATGTTGCCCCGCTGGTTTGAAATGTAACAAGTGTTATAAATAAATTTTAAAACGCAATGTCAGGCATTACAAAACTTGGTGGGATTTAAGGTAAGAATCAATATGATTTTAATAAAAAAACTTGCTTGGTGTGGCTATAATATAATCCCGTTAATTCGTAGGATGTCTGAAACTTTGATTTCTTAAATTAATGTACTTTTTGAGATTTTTGCTTGTATTTTAATTCATTTCTTAAGATATTTTCCTGTATTTTGAATCCTTCGATTCGAAATTTGAATTTTTTATTTTTTCACTGTATTTCTTGCAAAGTTAACCTAAATTATCAAGTCTTATAAAAAATGGTTTAAATACAATCTTTTAGGACTTTTCAAAAGTTATCATTCCTTTTTGTCATTTTTCCAATTATTATAAATCGTTTGGGTCGAAGTTTGAATTTTCTATTTTTCCAGGCTATTTTCGTAAAATTAAATTGAAATGACAAGCCCTACGACAAAATGGCAAAAATACATTTTTTTATGACTTTAAAAAAATTATAATTCCTTTTATGAGATTTTTCCAATTAGTTTGGTTCGCTTGAATCGAAATTGGAATTTTTTATTTTTCCAATGCATGTTCGTATAATTAAACTAAATTGTCAAGCCCTACAAAAAATGGATAAAATTAAACTTTGTAGGACTTTTCATAATTTATGAATTTTTCCTGTATGTTGAATCGTTCAGATTCAAATTTGAATTTTCTATTTTTCCACTGTATTTTCGTAAAATTTAACTAAATTGTGAAGCATAATCAAAAAGATTTTAAATAAAATTGTTTGATACTTTTAAAAGCTATAATTCCTTTTTGAGATTTGTACCTGTATTTTGAATCGTTTGGATTCAAATTTGAATTTTCTATTTTTCCACGCTATTTTCATAAAATTAAACTAAATTTTTAATCCAATCAAAAAAAATTTGAATAAAATTGTTGAGGACTGTTAAAAGTTATAATTCATTTTCGAGATTTTTCCTGCTTTTTAAATCGTTTGGATCAGAATTGAAAAATTTTAATTTTCCACGGTATTTTCGTGAAATTAAACTAAATTGTCAATTCCCTGAAAAAATGATTAAATTAAAATCATTATTTATGACTTTTCAAAAGTTATAATTCTTTTTCACATTTTTTCTCAAATTTTGAATTGTTTGGATTAAAATTTGAATATTCTATTTGCAACGGTATTTTCTTGAAATTAAACTAAATTGTCAAGTCACCAAAAAACCTATTAAAATAAAATTATTATTTAGGACTTTTCAAAAGTTATAATTTCTTTTTGAGATTTTTCCACGTAGTTGGAACGTTTGGTTTGAAATGTAAAATTTATATTTTTCCAGTGTGTTTTCGTAAAATTGAACTTAATTATCAAGTCCTCTTCAAATTGCTGAAAAAAAAATTATTTAGGACTTTTCTAAAACTACAATCCCTTTTTTGAGATTTTTTCCTGCATTTTGAATCTTTCCAATCAAAATTTAAATTTTCAAATTTTCCACTGTATTTATGTCAAATTAATCTAAAATTACAAGCCCCACAAAAAATGGATAAGATAATACGTTCTGGACTTTCCAAAAGTTATCATTCCTTTTTGAGATTTTTTCCTGCATTGAGTCAATTTTGCTCGAATTTGGACTTTCTATTTTTCCACAGCATTTTCGATGACTAAAACGATAATGACAAACCGTTCCAAAAAAATGGATAAAATTAAATCTTGTAGGACTTTTCATAAGTTATTATTTTTTCCTGTATTTTGAATCGTTTGGATCAAAATTTCAAATTTTAAAATTTCCACGGTATTTTCTTAAAATTAAACTAAATGTTCAAGTGCCCCAAAAATCGGTTAAACTAAAATTATTATTCGGGACTTCTCAAAAGTTATAATTCCTTTTTGAGATTTTTTCACTAATTTCAATTTGGTTAAAATAAAATTTGTTAGGACTTTTCAAAAGCCTGCCTCTAGGAAGCTTTCATCTTATTATATACATTTTTCAAATATAGGGTACAATATGGTTACAGGGACCGTTCTGTGATTTGTTTCTGAGGGGACCCAAAAATTTATTTTCAGCCCTGCGCCCCGGGGCTTCGAGTGTACTTTCCGACACTGCTAAGAAACGAAATAATAAAGCCAAATTAGTCTTTAACGGGGACATCAGTATTCAGTTCAGCGACGATTGATCTCTCTCTTTCTCTGATCACTTATCTCTTTTCAACTGGAAGAGGACTTTTCGGCAGCATTAATACACGGCGATTGGCGAAGGTGATTGAAGTGACACCAGTGAAACCGAACGCTGCCGGTTGCTGTCGATCGGTTGTAAACACGCGATTACAATGCGCTGTCGAAATTCGGAGGTGTGCAAAGGTGTGCAAATTCGGAAGTGTGCAAATATAATGTTCAGTGTTAAAGCTTGGAAATAAATACATGTTTTATTTAAGAAGTTTATATAAACCTCTACTTCTTTTCCAACGCCACGTGGGGGCGAGAAGGCACCGCTGTGATTAGTCATATGATTAATGTTAGCCCCTAACTCTTACAAACTTCTTGTGGCGAGGCTAGTAAGTTCTTTGTTGGAAACTATTTTTTAAATATAGACTTTTTTATAGGTTTTTTCATACCTATTTTTGAAGAGAGTGTACATTTGGTAACACCCACCCCCATTCAAAACCTCACACCTATCCAGCAACCCCATTCGTATTTCATATCACTCCTAGAATATGAACAGAACCCAAACTCATTTCGAGTATCGTGTATTTCGATTTTTCTTTCTACAAACACTATTTGTATCAATTTTGCCCTTGAAATTTCTATTTTCAGGTATTTGCATGACTGTATACGTAATTCACTTTTATTTTGTATTTTTCTCTTCGCTAAAACCAGCCGGCAACCAACAATCTTGTCGCCTCCGGCTACTCACAATATTGCTGGCGCCGGCCATGTGGACTTCATTTTTTCTTTGTGGTTGAAAATTTATATTTTTGATAATTTAATTTAATTTTTTGTTAAAAATTTATATTTTCAAACTAAAAACCCACAATTTGTTAAAAAATTGAATTTTTTTCTTGTAAAATATTTTTTTTGAAACTTGATTAAGAGTTAAACTCTTTGGTTAAAAAGTAATTTTTCATTTTTAATAAAAATTTATTTCTTCGGTTACACATTTATTTTTTATTTAAAATTAATTTATTTCAATTTTTTGTTTAAAAATGTTTTTTTAGTTAAAAATTAATTTTTTTATTATAGAAATGAATCTTTTCAGTTGGACATTCACATTTTTGGTAAAAAATTCCATCATTCTAGTTAAAAATTAATCAAGTTTTTTGGGGGGAGGGGGAGGGGATAAGTTAACTCATTTCAATTAATTATTTTATTGTTCTGATCGAAAATTGATTTGTTCGGTTGATCACTAATTGGTCTCACTTAAAATTTAATTACTTAAGTTTTGGTGAGCAATTTATCTTTTTTATTAATAATTAATTTATTGTGGTTCACTTAGGTTGAAAAGTTTACTCTTTTGTTAAAAATCCGCATGATTTGTAAAAAATTAATTTTTTCAACTAAAAGTTTAACTATTTAATTTTTCGTTATGACCTGATATTTTTTAGTGGGTAATTGAAGTTTTTGTTTGTCAAAATTCACTTATTTTTCAATTTTTTTCTCTGTTATGTTCAATGATGTTTATAAAGAACTTCATCAATTAAAATAAATATTATGCGTTTAGCGAACGGAAAATTTTTTAAAGAATTAAGACTGTGATTCACAAGACAGGAGTTTCAAAAATCTCTGTTCCAAGTCAAAATTCGTCACTATTTGAAATTTCCTTGTTCCAAATTTTCGAAAAAAAAAGTGCTTCAAGTAGTTTTTAGAGTAGAAGTAGGGTTTCGAAAAGGAAATATTTTTTTAATTTTAATGCACTTGTTTTGCATTTTTCGATATGAATTTACCTTTTTTCTTGAAAATTCATCTAGATGCAATTAAAACCTAAATATTTGTTAAAAATTTATTTTGTTGTATGATTCATGTTAATTGAATTCTTTATTTAAAAATGAAGTAGTTTTTTTTTTAAATTGTAATTTGTGGAAAAATCCCCTTTTTGCAGAGAATTAACATTATTTGTTAAACATTCATTTTTTTGAGAGATGCAAAATTCAACTATTCCAGTTTAGGATTCAGAATTTTAGTTGAAAATATTCATCAGTTTTCTTGAAAGTTATTTTTTTCTATTGTAAATTTTATCATCCCACTTTGGCTGGAAAATTGATCTTTTCTAATTTAAAATTTAACAATAAGGATGTAAGTTTGTCTTTTTTAATTGAAAACTCACGTATTAAAAAATAAAGATTTTTTGGCAGTCAAATCGAGGTGTTTTTGCAGAAAATAATTGTTTCTCAGTTATTCTCATTCTTGAAATTAAAATATAAAACATATAAAAATTTATTTTTGACATAGAAGATTTATTATCTTCATGAAAATTCAATAACTTAGTTGAAAAATGAGCTGTTCGATTGAAAACTTGTTTTTTCTTTGAAAGAAAAATAATTTTTTACTGAAAATTAAAATATTTTATGGAAAATTTGTTTCTTTTTTGGTTGAAAATTATTTTTTGTCGACAAAAAAAAAAAATTTCCAGCTAAAAAATAGGTGACGTCCCTATTCTGCAACTGGATATTTTTTATCCCGAAATTTAACTATTTGTTTAAAACTAGGAGTAATCTGTAAAAAATTCCTTTTTTTGTAGCAAATTGTTGTTTATAGTTGAAAATTCATATTTTTGGTATATACCTATGATTCAACTAGTCAATTCGAAGATTCATAATTTTATTTCAAAATTCATCTTTTTAGTTGAAAATCTAATTGTCTATTTTTGGCTGAAAATGTATATATTCTATTTCAAAATTTAACAGATTGGATGGTAATTTGTCTTTTTTAATTAAAAATTCAACTATATCGTTGAAAATCCCGATACTTTATTAAAAAATCGACCCTTTTTCTTGTAAAATTATCTTTTTGAAACTTGGCTGGAAGTTAAACTCTTTGATCAATAATTTTTTTTTTGTTAGAGATTCACCATTTGAAATGAAAATTAATTTCTTTGACTAAACATTTATTTTTGACTCAAAATTTAATTATTTAATTTTTTGTTAAAAAATGATCTTCTTTAGTTGAAAATCCATCTTTTTTGTTAAAAATTAATCTTCCGTGCTGGAAATTCATCTTTTTGGTCAAAAGTTTAATGATTCTAGTTAAAAATTAATCGTTTTAGTTGCAAATTCATCTTTCTGGTCTAAAATTCCTGTATTTCGAAGACAAAGATTAAAAATTTTAGTTAAAAATTGATCACTTTGTTTAAAAATGTACCTAACTCTTTTCTTGAAAATAATATTTTTGGAAAAGTTTTTTTTGTTGTGAAAAGTCAATTGACTTATTCCAATTGTTTATTCCATAGTTGTGATTGAAAATTTATTTGTTTGACTGAGCATCAATTTTTTATTTGAACATTTAATTATTTAAGTTTTGATGGACAATTTATCCTTTTTAGTAAAAATTAATTGTTTGTTGTTGAAAATGCAACCGTTTCAGTTGAAGATTCATTGTTTTAGTTCAAAACTAATCTTCTTTATGTAAAACTCAAATATTCCAGTTAAAGATTCGTCATTTTAGTTGAAAATTCATTAATTAGGTTAAAAATTTAAATAATTTGTTGAAAATCCGTTTTATTTGTTAAAAGTTAATTTTTAAAAATGAAAGTTTAACTATTCCACTCTTTATTATAAGCTGATATTTTGTAGTCGGAAATTCAAGTACTTGTTTGAAAATTTATCTATTTTTCAATTTTTTGCTCTGTTGTGTTGAAAGATGTTTAGAATAAACGCCATGAATTAAAATCAATGTTTTTCGTTTAGCCGCACATATGAAAAATTTCGTTTTACTTAACCGGGAAAATTAAAGAACTTGACCGGAAAAAACGGAATAACTGAAAAAACTGGATGCATTTTATTTAAGCATTTTTCTCTAAAGTCTAGAATGCAAAATTTTAATTTTTAAGTTCAGAATTTGTATATTCTATGCGTATTTAAAATTAGGAAATGATGAATTTAAGTACATTGAAAATTCTTATTTTTATCGGATTGTTTAAGTTTCTTTTTTCAGGTAGATAGTAAAAGTATATGAGTGAAAATAATTATCATTTTTGTTTTAGGAGGGTATTTCGCCAAAGAAATATAATTTCACTTGGAACAGGATTTTTTTTGAAGAATTAAAACTTTGATTTAGAAGAAAGGAGTTTGAAAAATCTCTGTTCCAAGTCAACATTCATCATAATTTAAAATTTCCGTCTTCCGAATTTAGAAAAAAGTGCTTCACGTAGATTTGTAGTAGAGGTAGTATTTCGAAGAGGAAATATTTCTCAATTTTAATGTATATTTTTTTTCAAATTTTTTGTTTACCTTTTATCCTTGAAACTTCATCTACTTGCAGTTGATAGCTAAAAAATGTTGTTAAAAACTAATTTTTTTGTTCGAATATTCACGATTTTAATCAAAAATTCATCTATTTTTAAAACTATAACTACTTTGTTGAAAATCAATTGTTCAACTAAAAATGTAACTATTCCATTAGAAAATTTAACTATTTTTCTGAAAATCAGATTTATTTGGATAAGAATTAGATTTTTAACGGAAAATTAAACTATTCTATTGTTGGTTACAATTTTATTTATATTTACTTTATTTACGGAAAGTTTAGAAATTGAAAGCATTTTATATGAACTTCAGTAGGATGCATGTCTCTTTCTACGTGAACAGTAGTCAGTTTTAGTAACTTCTTAGCTTAATTAGTCACTGATTGAACTTTCTTCAAGCAGCCATGCTAACATTAGAAATAGTAATTATAAATGATTTTTTTCACTGGCAGAGGGATAGTGAATTTCAGTAAAGATATATACGTGCCGCAATTGAGAAAATAAATTTCCAACAAGGAATTCTGATGTTCCAACACAGAATTATAATTCTTATCCAAAATTCACTATTATTGAAAGCTCAACTTTTTTATTGAAATGTCTTATATTTTGGTCGAAAACTTAATTGTTTGTTGAACTTTTTTTTTGTCCATAGATAATGAATATTTTTTCGTAAGAATTCATCTCTTATGTCTAAAAATTAACTTATTTGTTGAAAATTGAATTATCTGCTAAAAACTTCCTCTGTCTTTGGTGAACTTTTTCAGTGTGCTCAACTGAAGGTCAAGTTTGCTAGCCAACTATTTTGGATAAAAATTAAAAAATTTAGAGCTTTTTCTATATTTTTTTAACAATTTTTTTTATAAATTCTGTGTACATCTTTTCGTGGGGCTCAAAAAAATTGTAACCTAAATAACGTTCCACATGAAAAAAGTCTAGGAAATAAAAATGTTGCTTTTTGATAGCCCTACAAGATTATCACCGAGGGAGTCATCGTGGCTCAGACGGTGCAGAAATCGGAAATTTACTGTTCATGATCTACTACAGACTACAATTTTTTACCTAAATATCCCGTAGACATAGTATTAGGAATGCAAAATAAATATTAGTTAACAATTACCATTATTATAAATATTCTAATAAACAAATTGGTTTATTTTATTTTTTTCGAAGATGTTTTTCTCATCAATCAACTTTCAAATGAATTCTCAATTATAATAAATCGCTGCAAAAAATTTGAATGAAATATATTTTTATTGCTAATAACAGTATTGTAAACAAATTCCAAAATTTTGCGTTTTCCATAAGAAAAAATAATTTATTCTGCTAAATCAGTAATTCTGATTTAAAATTATTATCAAATAATAATGGAAAATTGTGACTCAAAAACAAAATATAAAAAAAAGTATTTCGCGATGTTATGTGGTAATACTATGCTATACTATTGCTATTGTTCATAACAATAACAATAGCGAGGTATTGCCACACTTTCTTGATGATTTATAACCACTTAGAAAACTGAAACATGATTTAGCAGAAAAACTAAGCTCTTCCGATGAAAAACGCTACAAAATTTTATTGGTTCATAATATTCTTATTAACAATAAAAAAATTGAAGATTTATATTTTTTTGCAGCTATTGATTATTATTTAGAATTAAATTAAAAGTTGGTTGGTGAGAAAAACATCTTCGAAAAAAATTAAATAAAACAATTTGTTTATTAGAATATTTATAATGGTGGTAATTTTTAACTAATGTTTAGATTCCATTCTCAATACTACTTTTACGAGATATTCAGGTATTTTTAATCAAGATAATGTTTTTGGTTGTGGTTGAGCACGTACGAAAGTAATTGTTTATATTGATTTCTTATAACAAGTAACGTAAAGCTTAAACCTAATATTTATGTTCCTGAAATATATCTGCAATAATTCTGATAGATAGAGATTTCTCTTAAGTCTTTTCTTTGGATAAAAATAATAATATTCATAAAATGTTCAATTTTGAAGTTCTATTTGTTAAAATAACAAATTTGACCGAATGAAATTAAAAGATTGGGCTTGATGAAGTTTTGAACGATGTCGTGATTATCTTATGTTAAATAGTGCAGTCGCTAATCACCCTGGCTACGAAAAAATGTGTCAAGGAAATTTATTCATCCAAAAAAGAATTTCAAATTTATTATCAATCATTTTTGGATAGGATGCGTAATTTTTGTTTTAATCGTGAAAAAATAAAATTAAAAAAAAGAATTAAATTTTTGGACAAACCAATGAAGCTATGAAAAAAATTAATAGACAAAAGTTTCGTCCCCAAAAAAGACCTACAAATTTGGTTAGAAATAATCTTTTTATAGGACGTGTAATTTTTCTTTTAGTCTTAAAAATAACATGAAAAATATAAAAAATCAAATTTTGTAAAAACCACACAAGAGACGAGAAAAAATTAAATGATAGAAATTATTCAACAAAAAATGATCTACAAATTTTGTATAAACTTTTGTTATAAACATCCATTTAAAATAATTTAAAAAATCTTTTTTTCTTTAAACGACGCAGGGTATGTTTGCGTATCAAATATGGTAATTTTTGGTTCTAATCGTTAAAAATAGCAGTAAAAATAAACAAATTTATGGAAAAACGTGACTATTTGCAATAAAATAAATAATAAATTTTTTTTATTCTTATGGAATGCGCACTTTTTTTTGATAAAAAAATACAATAAAAATACGTATTTTTCATAACAATGCACATTAAGAATGATCAAAATATAAATTTATTAAAGGGATGCATTTTTGTGGACAGTTGAGAATAAAAATCAATGCAAAATAAAGAACAAATATGAAAGTAATCACGAAAAATAAAATTTGTACTCTATTTTATAATATCTAAATAAGAAGTTACAGACCGAGCTGTAAAAAGAAATATAAAATACATTTATATCAAGAAAAGTTCGCATTTCGGATAAATTCGAGTGCGAAGCACGAGATACCAGATCAAAATGTGTTTGATAAAGCCGAAGGAGCTTTTAAAAAATATAATTTACACTCATCCAATTACAGTTGTCCATGTTTTGACCTTTAATTTTAAAAGGTCTGTGCAAAAATGTGGAAAAATTAAAAAGATCGAGCGTTCAGCGCGAAGCAAATACATGATCGAGTGCTCAGCGCGAAAGCCAAAAGTCGCACGCCCTAGACGCGCTCAAACTTGCGAGTCGCGGGTGCAGCGTGCGATGAGACTGCTTGAGTGGCGGGCGGATTTTTTAAAATTGATATGAGTTCTCCTGAATTTAACTAGAATTTTTTATAGGAGTTAGGGATTTTGTCTGGAGTTTCTTACCCTTTGAGCACGAAAAAAGTACACTGTGAGCGCGACAAAAGAGATGATAATATTTGAGGAGATATTGAAAGAAGTATGGCGTAGAGTGACGTTTTCCTCATAATTTTTCTATAAAAGTTCTAAAATAATTTAAAAAATGTAGTGATCCCATATAGCAAAGTTTCCCCTACTTGCATTATTATAATGTAAATTCTATTTCATTATTATTATTACTATTATTGAATATAATTATTTTTCTAAAAATGAAAAAAAATAAGACAGCTCATTTTTAACTTTAGCCCAATATGTCGAAGGCATATTGGACTAGAGCTGGATTTTTTAATAGTCTGCACGGGGCTGTTCCGGTATTTAGCATCATTCACGGACTGATTTTTGCAATGCCAACTGCATACTAAATACCCACAATTTAGAGTGGGGTCCGAACCATCCAAACCTCGGTAAAAGTAAAGACAAATTTCCAGAGTTACCGGGTCAGGAATCGTATACCGAAACTCTAACGTGAAATTCGAAAAACGCACAAACGATTTTTCAAACTGGAATATCTTGTGTTCAGGAAAGTATAGAAGTTCGTTTCCTCTCTCTTAAAAATCTTAGATAGTAATAGAGTCAATTCCTGTAAGTGGCGCTACAGTTCGCCAGTTAACTTTTGAGCTGTGTCGTCAGGTGAAAGTGCGTACGGTGACATAAAAGTCCTTGTGTGTAAACCGCGTGTGTCTTTTCACAAGTTAGTGAACATTAATTATTTTTCTTTATTTAATATTTTCAGGAATTTATATGAGCAACATAAAGTTTTTATGTAATTCTGGTCTATTTTTGTACAGTGAAAATGGATTCACATTCAATGACCTACTTTCTCTACGGATTTGAATGCATGAATCACTGTAAAATATTCTCATTGTTCAGGGCTTCAAATAATTCCACTTTTTGAAGCCGTGGCCGATTTGTCTATATTTTTCTTGAAGGTCATTGTCCAAGCTTTCAAACCCTGCAAAGATTTGTTTAAAATTCATTTGTTGCAAAATTATGCATTTTTAACAAGTTTCAATTTTTATATATTTTTACCAAATTTCAATTTTTATTTTAAAAAGTTTGTAAATGTTTGTAAATGCTTGTAACAATCAGATCGTGTAGTAGACACTGAAAAAAAGACCTTGGTTATTAATAAGACCGAGTGGAGAGCTTAATATATAATGATTTTGTCAAACTCTTCGTCTGGGGTAATCGCTAGATAGAATCAGCGATTAGAGTCGCCGCATTGTTTCAAACAAACATGCTTATTTAAATAAACAATACGGAGATTCTAGTTCGTTCTAAAAAATCTAGAACCCCCTTTGCATTAATCCGTTGTTCATAGATGAATTCTTGTCATAAATAGTAACTCATAGGTCTTTGGGGTTAGATGATTATGATTCTGATATAAAAATAGCGAAATTCAAAATGGCGAAAATTTTAGTTTAAGGTCGCAAACTTTTTTTATAATTAACATGAAAGACACTTTATGGGAGTTTTTGGGGTCTCTGATTACGATTCTCACGTCAGAATTTATTGGATGCGCCGTTTTCTATCATGAAATTTCAAGTTTGGAATCAGCGATAAAAAAAACTCGCAGTTGTAATGCACAAGTTTATAGAAATACACGTTTCAAACATTAAATCTAAGATCTAAGTGTCCGCGATAGTGAATAAACGAAATTTTTTTCCGTCAATACCAACTTCAACATACATTTACGAGGTAAGCCATTTTTCCCAATGTGCCGTATAACCCTATATGTCATATTTTGATGTTATTTTTAAATTATTGTTTATTGGATATAATATTTGAAAAAGTGAGGCATAAAAGTATCCTCGAGAAAAGGGTGTATTCAAAGTAATAAGCAATTGGTTAGAAAATAGATATAACTCTTGTGTTTTTCCTGTCTTTTGAAACTCTTATTGCTCGTCTAAAATTACGAAATTCCAATCTGAATAATCATATCCATTTTTTTGCTGTTTCAGAAATGTGTTATTGTTATATTATTACCGAATATTGTAAAAAATATACTACCCTTGCCAAAAGCTTCGAACCTCTGCTGTGTAACATTACTCCTTGTATCATATTACACAACGCTTCATATTGCACCAAAATATACAAATCCAAAAGTATTCAAAAAATTCCAATGAATTTTTAATTTCTGGTTAATTTTAATCGAAAGTAATACCTAATTTTTTAGTTTAAAAAATCAGAAGAATTCAAAAGGCTCGACATAATGTAAAACGTCTTCGGCCTTCCTAGAACTGCTGGCCACGCAGTTTCTCCGAGGAGCAGGGCGAGCACAGTTGCGACTGTAGAATCAGAAGGGCCACAGTGCGCGAGTATCCAGTCGAGTATATTGCGTAAAATTAGGTATATATTTCAATTGGCAACGGTTCAGGTGACCCCGATTTAGTTACAAGGTAAGTGCGAGGCAAAGAAACTACACATGGTAGCTGGAAACGTTTTTTGACATTTATTGATACATTGTGCGACTCCAAATAATGTAATTTAACAAAATCTGTTCTTGACCGCACAACTGCAAATATATATCTGTATACTTTGTGGTAAGGCTCTGGCTATTTAAATTGCATAAGAAATAAGTGAAATATGTCTTGCTTCCAATAGCGAGATATTGACTAAGTCCTACACATGTCTTGCTTTCGTTGGCCGGATATTGACTAAGTCCTACTCATGTCTTGCCTTAATTGGCCGGATATTTACTAAGTCCTGCTGATGTGTTGCCTTAATTGGCCGGATATTCAATAAGTCCTGCTAACGTCTTGCCTTAATGGGCCGGATATTCACTGAGTCCAGCTCATGTCTTGCCTTAAGTGGCCGGATATTCACTGAGTCCTGCTCATGTCTTGCCTTATTTGGGCGGATATTGACTAAGTCCTACTCATGTCTTACCTTAATTGGCCGGATATTTACTAAGTCCAGCTCACGTCTTGCCTTAATTGGCCGGATATTTACTAAGTCATGCGCATGTCTTGCCTTAATTGGCCGGATATTCAATAAGTCCTGCTAACGTCTTGTCTTAATGGGCCAGATATTTACTAAGTCCTGCGCAGTTATTGCCTTAATTGGTTGCATATTTACTAAGTCCTACTCATGTCTTACCTTAATTGACCGTATATTTACTAAGTCCGGCTCACGTCTTGCCTTAATGGGCCAGATATTTACTAAGTCCTGCGCAATTATTGCCTTAATTGGTTGCATATTTACTAAGTCCTGCTCATGTCTTACCTTAATTGACCGGATATTTACTAAGTCCGGCTCACGTCTTGCCTTAATTAGCCGGATATTTACTAAGTCCTGCTGATGTGTTGCCTTAATTGGCCGGATATTCAATAAGTCCTGCTAACGTCTTGCCTTAATGGGCCGGATATTCACTGAGTCCAGCTCATGTCTTGCCTTAAGTGGCCGGATATTCACTGAGTCCTGCTCATGTCTTGCCTTATTTGGGCGGATATTGACTAAGTTCTACTCATGTATTACCTTAATTGGCCGGATATTTACTAAGTCCAGCTCACGTCTTGCCTTAATTGGCCGGATATTTACTAAGTCATGCGCATGTCTTGCCTTAATTGGCCTGATATTTGCTAAGTCCTGTTGACGTCTTGCCTTAATTGGCCGGATATTTACTACGTACTGCGCATGCCTTGCCTTAATTGGTTGCATATTTACTAAGTCCTGCTCACGTCTTGCCTTAATTGGCCGGATATTTACTAAATTCTGCTTATGTCTTGCCTTAATTTTCTGGATATTTACTGAGTCTTTCTCATGTCTTGCCTTAATCGGTTGCATATTTATTAAGTCCTGCTCACGTCTTACCTTAATTGACCGGATATTGACTAAGTCCTACTCATGTCTTGCCTTAATTGACCAGATATTTACTAAGACCTGCTCATGTCTTGCCTTAATTGGCCGAATATTGACTAAGTATTACTAACGTCTTGACTTAATTGGCAGGATATTTACTAAGACCTGCGCATGTCTTGCCTTAATTGGTTGCATATTTACTAATTCCTGCTCACGTCTTACCTTAATTGGCCGGATTTTTACAAAATTCTGCTCATGTCTTGCCTTAATTTGCCGGATATTTACTAAGTCCGGCTCACGTCTTGCCTTAATTGGCCGGATATTTACTAAGTCCTGCGCATGTCTTGCCTTAATTGGTTGCATATTTACTAAGTCCTGCTCACGTCTTGCCTTAATTGCCTGGATTTTTACTAAATTCTGCTCATGTCTTGCCTTAATTTGCCGGATATTTACTGTGTCCTGCTCATTTCTTGCCTTAATTGGTTGCATAATTACTCAGTCCTGCTCACGTCTTGCCTTAATTGGCCGGATATTTACTAAATTCAGCTCATGTCTTGCCTTAATTTGCCGGATATTTACTAAGTCCTACTCATATCTTGCCTTAATTGGTTGCATATTTACTAAGTTCTGCTCACGTCTTGCCTTAATTGGCCGGATGCTTACCAAATTCTGCTCATGCCTTGCCTTAATTTGCCGGATATTTACTGAGTCCTGCTCATGTCTTGCCTTAATTGGTTGCATATTTATTAAGTCCTGCTCACGTCTTGCCTTAATTGACCGGACATTGACTAAGTCCTGCTCATGTCTTGCCTTAATTGACCTGATATTTACTAAGACCTGCTCATGTCTTGCCTTAATTGGCCGGATATTTACTAAGTCCTGCGCATGTCTTGCCTTAATTGGACGAATATTGACTAAGTCCTGCTCATGTCTTGCCATGATTGGTTGCATACTCAATGCATCATAAACAAACATACTCGACACTTTAACACATGGAAAGCTATAGGGTGGATGAGGGCGGTCCCCTTTCCTTTGTAAATAGGAATAATTATCATAGATTTTGTAAATAAATAAAATTAATTTGAAGCATCTGAATTATAAACTTACTCTTAAATACTGCATTTTCTGTCAAGCAATAAGTGATTCCTTATTTGCATGTTGATGCATTTTAAACGATTTTCAAATGAATTAAGAGAATTCAAATGTATTCAAAAGAATTCAAAGAATAATAAATATATTTACTAAATTCTGCTCATGTCTTGCCTTAATTTGCCGGATATTTACTAAGTCCTGCTCATATCTTGCCTTAATTGGTTGCATATTTACTAAGTCCTGCTCACGACTAGCCTTAATTGGCCGGATATTGACTAAATCCTACTCACCTCTTGCTTAATTGGCCGGATATTTACTAAGTCCTGCTCACGTCTTGCCTTTTTTGGCTGAATATTACCTAATTCCTGCTCACGTCTTGCCTTAATTAGCCTGATATTTGCTAAGTCCTGTTGACGTCTTGCCTTAATTGGCCGGATATTTACTACGTACTGCGCATGCCTTGCCTTAATTGGTTGCATATTTACTAAGTCCTGCTCACGTCTTGCCTTAATTGGCCAGATATTTACTAAATTCTGCTCATGTTTTGCCTGAATTTGCCGGATTACTGAGTCCTGCTCATGACTTGCCTTAATTGGTTGCATATTTACTCATTCCTGCTCACGTCTTGCCTTAATTGGTCGGATATTTACTAAATTCTGCTCATGTTTTGCCTGAATTTGCCGGATATTTACTGAGTCCTGCTCATGACTTGCCTTAATTGGTTGCATATTTACTCATTCCTGCTCACGTCTTGCCTTAATTGGTCGGATATTTACTAAATTCTGCTCATGTCTTGCCTTAATTTGCCGGATATTTACTAAGTGCTGCTCACGCCCTGCCTTAATTAAGCGGATGTTGGCTAAGTCCTACTCATGTCTTACCTTAATTGGCCGGATATTTACTAAGTCCGACTCACGTCTTGCCTTAATTGGCCGGATATTTACTAAGTCCTGCTCACGTCTTGCCTTTTTTGGCCGGATATTGCCTAATTCCTACTCACATCTTGCCTTAATTGGCCTGATATTTGCTAAGTCCTGTTGACGTCTTTCCTTAATTGGCCGGATATTTACTTAGTCCTGCGTATGTCTTGCCTTAATTGGTTGCATATTCACTAAGTCCTGCTCACTTCTTGCCTTAATTGTCCGGATATTTACTAAATTCTGCTCATGTCTTGCCTTAATTTGCCGGATATTAACTGAGTCCTGCTCATGTCTTGCCTTAATTGGTTGCATATTTACTAAGTCCTGCTCACGTCTTGCCTTATTGGCCGGATATTGACTAAATCCTACTCACGTCTTGCCTTAATTGGCCGAATATTTACTGAGTCCTGCTGATGTGTTGCCTTAATTGGCTGGATATTTACTAAGTCATTATATCGTCTTGCCTTAATGGCCGGATATTTACTAAGTCCTGTGCATGTCTTGCCTTAATTGGTTGGATATTTACTAAGTCATACTCACGTCTTGCCTTGATTGGCCGAATATTGACTAAGTCCTACTCATGTCTTGCCTTAATTGGCTGCATACTCAATGCATCATAAACAAATATATTCTACGCTTTAACACATGGAAAGCCATAGGGTGGATGAGGGCGGTCCCCTTTCGTTTGTAAATAGGAATAATTATCATAGTTTTGGTAAATAAATAAAATTGATTTGAAGCATCTGAATTGTAAATTTACTCTTAAATACTGCATTTTCTGTGAAGCAATAAGTGATTCCTTATTTGCATGTTGATGCATTTTAAACGTATTTGAATGAATTAAAAGAATTCAAATATATTCTAAAGAATTCAAAGAATACGAAAGGTTTTAATTAATATAAACTAACTTTTCGGAATTTTTAATAGTTAATATTAATGTTAAGCAATACTTGATTATTGAATTCAACGGTTTCAAAAAAGTCATAGCACTGAAACAGTGCTACAGGTTGCAAATCATTCTAAATAATACACAAAATTTAGACGAGTCAAATGATTTACAAGAATTTAAAGAATTCAAAGAATTAAAAAACGTTCAAATAATTTAAAAGTGTTCAAAAAATTTAAAATAATTTAAAGAATTCAAAAGAATTTGAAGAAATAAAAAGATTTCAAAGAATTTGAAAGAATTGAAAGAATCATAAAAAAAAAAGATATTCTACGCTTTACTCTACACTTTCATTTTTTGTTAAGTAAAAAGTGATCCTTTATTTGAAAATTAAAGACTTTTAAACGTATCCAAAAGAATTTAGAGAATTGAAAAGTATTTAAAATATTTCAAAAAATTCAAAAGCTTTTACAAAATCCGAATGCACTCAAAAATTTCAAACGATCTGTCCCTAATTTTAAGTTTTTAATGTTAATGATAAGCAATCCTTAATTTTTGAATTCGAAGAATTGAAAAAATGTACGCATGAAAACAGTGCAACAGATTGTAAATAATCCAATAGAATACAAATGGAAGACAAAAAAATGAAACGAAATCAAAGGATTTAAAAGAATCTAAAAGAATGTGAAAAATTCAAAAAATTAAAAAGTATTCAATGAATTGAAATGACTTCTTAGTATTAGGTCTTTTCTTTTAATTTGAAGTAATAATATTTGTATTTAAAGAACCAAAAAAATCAAAGGATTCAACAGAATGCAAACAATTTAAGAAAGTGTAAATATATAAAAGAATTCAAAGAACTAACCAAATTAGAAAGATTTCAAAAATGTTAAAGAATTCAAATTTATTAAAAGATATTAAACGAATTCAAAATAATTTTAAATAATTCAAAAAATTAAAATGAACTCATCTTAATTTTAATTTGTTATTATTAACGTTAAGTTAAACTCAATTTTCTAATTTAAACAAATCAAAAAGTTTAAAGCGTGAATACAAGTCAACAGATTGCAAAAAATTCAAAAGTATTCAGAGAATTGAAGAGATTCGAAAAGTATTCTAAAAATTTAATAGATTTTAAAGATTTATATCAATTCCAAAGATTAAACAGAATTAAAAAAATAAAAATAATTTAAATTTTTTCAAGAATTCAAAGACTCAAAATCTATTCTATTCATTGAATTCAAATACATTTTTAACTATAGTTAGTTGCTTTTAATTTTAAATTGTAATTTATATTTGAATTTAAAAAATTCAAAGAAATTGAAAGGATTCAACAGAATACAAAAAATATAAAAAATTCGAAACAATCTAAATTTACAAAATAATTCAAAGAATTTAAAAAGGCTTCAAGAATTCAAAAGATTTCAAAGAATTGAATAGCTCAAAGAATCTAAACACATTAAAAAGCATTCAAAATATTATAAAATAATTTTAATGAATGTTTAATTTATATCTTGGTTTTAATTTTAAGTAATACTTCTTTTTTGAATTAGATAAATAAAAATAAATTCAAAGAATACGAAGAATTCAACAGAATGCAAACAATTGAAAAGAATTCAAACCAATCAAACAATCTAAAAGTATTTTTTTTAAATAATATAAATATTCGCGTTCTCCTAAGTTGAGGTCAAAATTATTATTTTTGTTTTCGTGTTCCCACTTCAAAACATAAAGTTCAGTTTTTACAAAAAAAATCGAATCGTCAGCCAAATCACCGCTACTTTTTACTTTACTTGATTTTTAATATCATAAGTAACCATATTTTTTTAATAAAATATGAAATAAGTAGGAAGTGAAAAAATTAAGTAAAAAATGGTAAAAAAATGGTTGACGTGTGAGATATTGACGTTTCCTGAACAATTCTAAACAATGAAAAAAACTCAAACTAATTCTTCATATTGTTAATTTTAGTCATAAGTAATACCTTTTTTTTTGAAATATAATATCTAAAATAATTGAAGGTTATTTAAAGAATTAAAGAGTTCAAAAAATTTAAAGAGTTTGAATGAAGCCAAAGAATCCAAAGGTACTGAAAGAAATTAAATGAATTTTTAATTGTGGGTAGTTGCTTTTAATTTCAAGTAATACTTAATATTTCAATTCGAAAAATTCAAAGAATTTTTATAAAATTCAACGCAATGCAAAAAGTTAATAAGAACCAGAAAAAGTTTAGATATAAAAAAGAATTTTAAAAAGTTCGAAGAATTAAAAAAACTTCAAAGACTTTGAAAGAACTGAAAGAATTCAAAAGGATTTAAGCAATCCAAATGTATTCAAAAAATACTTGAAAAAAATTAAGAATTTCAAATAATCAAATAGAATTCAATGTATTCAAAATATTTTAAAGAATATATATGTACATAATAGATCCGAAAGAATTCAAAACAGCTAAAAGATTTTTAAAAATATTTAAATAATTCTATGAATGTAGAAGAATTCAAAGAATTAAAAAAAACAATATAATGGAAAGAATTCAAGATGATTCAGAGAATTCGAAATACTCAAAGAATACAATATAGTTTTTTTATGAATGTGGAGAATTGGGAAAATTAAAAAGTGTTTAAAGAATATTAAGTATAAAATTTTTTTCGAAGAATTCAAGTGATTTCAAATAATTCGGATAGTTACAAAGAATTTACAGAAAGGCTACCAATTCCGCTATCAGAGAAACCTGAGGTTTCATAAAGTAAAAGGTGGCAGCATATGTTTGCGAATACTTTTTATTTATACATGTAGTTACGTTACAAAATTTAAAATTCTATCATTGTTACCGACTCAGTCTGTATGAAACCGGAAGGTTGCTTTCTCAATATTCAAATAAATTGAAATACACGGCTCCGTGCTGAACATTGTAAATATTAAAAATTAATATTTATCAATAATATAGCAACTTTAAATGACCAGACAGACCTGTCTCATAATAATACATATCATTTTTAAAAAAATTAACTCGATATTTTAATTTCCCTATTTTTAAATTGGCGGAAAAAAATAACATGAGGCGGTCGGTAATACGTGACATCATAATGTATCACATGCCCTTAAGGGCATGTGATACTTTACCATGTGAGCATTCAGTTTCCTGCACTTTTTATCCACAATTTTCAATTTTTCCAAAAAATATGAGTGTGTCCAGACGTTCGCGTTTTTTACGTCTAGGTATCTTTTTGTTTAAAAACTTTAACATAAATCTGCATTTTTTCAATCTTGTACAGTTCAAAAATCTTCTTTATTCTCTTTAAGTCTTCGCAATATTATTGTAATTTGATAGTTGAATTTATTTTTAATTTTTTAATGTTACCAAATGAAAAGAGTTTGCTTTAAAATCTTCTACTCTTCTTCCACATTTAAGAAAATAATTGGAAATGTTTCAAAATCTTTTTCAATGTGCTCTTACAAATTATTCGTGAGAAATTGTTTGAAATTTCCCCATGAATCCAAAGTATATATTTTTCATTCTCTTGGCGCCCTGCAGAATTAAGTAAAGCTAAATTTTGTTTTTATCCAGAACAATTTAAATAATTGTCTGAAGGTCTTCCATATTTTTTTCTAAAAAAATCATCACATAATCATTCAAAATTATTAGGAAGCTTATAAATTTTTGTTCGAATTCTTCAAAATAAGTTTTTCCCATAATTTGATTTTACTAATTTCTTCAAAAATGTAAAAAAAATTTAAGCAATTATGGTATTGTAGCAAAATGTTAAGAAAAAAATTATTTCACACATTTTATATGAATATTTCGATGTACAAAATTAATGGTACAGAAAAATCACAAATTCTTATTCATATACAGTCTGTCAAGTTAAAGCGTGGGTGGCTTTACTCGCAGTCGGTAAGGTGTATCGACATGATTTTGGTGTCAAAATATTAAGAAGAGCTCCC
>NC_046659.1:33254286-33260025 GCF_010883055.1 Belonocnema kinseyi
AGGGAGCTCTTCTTAATATTTTGACACCAAAATCATGTCGATACACCTTACCGACTGCGAGTAAAGCCACCCACGCTTTAACTTGACAGACTGTATAAACAACTTAAAAAGAGTCACTGGCAGTTTTATTTACCCAGTGTCGGAACAATTGAGATTTTCGAAAACAATGTGTTGTCTATTTTAGAGATTAGAGGTAGCATAACAAACCATTCAATCTTTATATAGTTTAATATTCCAAAAAAATTAATCAGCCCTACACTTGCTCTGGGAAGCAAACTATCGGTTGATGTTGAGAAGGACGAAGACAGTGACATATCGTATCCATTCAGATAACTTATGGGAGCCCTATGTATCTTGCCATTGGCAAACGCCCTGACATTGTTCATGCCGTTAGTGCGCTAAGCCAGTTTAATGCCCGTCCCAATAAGGCTCCTTCAATTGCGGCTAAACGTATTCTGAGATACCTAAAGGGCACCATCAATCTAAAACTCGTCGACAAAAGAGATGAAGAACATCTAAACGGTTACGTCTATGCTGACTGGGCAAACTGCATCATCGATAAGAGGTCTTATACCGGTTTGGTTTTCATCCTTTCTGGAGCTGCGATCTCCTGGGAATCCCAAAAACAACAAACAGTTGCTCTATCTTCGACTGAGGCCGAATAGATGGGTCTCACCGACGCAGCCAAAGAGGTCATTTATCTCACAGGGTTTCTAGAAGAATTAGGATTCACACAGCTTGCCAACGCGAAGGTTTTTAATGATAATCAAAGTGCTGGAAAGTTGGCAGCATACCCAGTTTTCCACTCGAGGTCTAAACATAGTGACATCAAACATCATTTTATTCGTGATGTGTTGAATAGTCGACCAATGAAACTTTCATATATCTCGATTGAGAAGATGATCGCCGACGTTCTCACGAAACCATTGCCGGGACCCAAGCACATTTTTTGTACCTAAGGACTCGTCCTTATTTCAATTACAAATTGACTGGGAACAAATTGAGAAAGAGTGTTGAAGATCGAAATTAGCGCCCTATTTATGATATACACATATTGTCACGAATCGAACTTGTTCTCATTCTTTTCTTTTTATATTTACTTCGATTCCGTGATTCTGTTTTGTTCATTACAAAAGTTTTATCAAATTGTCAATAACGTCTTGTTTGTCCGTTTTGTATATTTAATAGAATATATGTAGACTTTCTTTTGATACTAGTTTCACATCATAAACGTTTCAGAAACTATATAATTGTAATAGAGATAGGTTAAATATAAGTAAGATTTTATTATAAGACTTATATCCAATGTGCAATTAATTTATGTTGCTTATTACAGGAACATTACATTTAATCTTTATTTAAATGTAATATTTTTAACAAATTAATCAGCTAATAATTAAATCATCTTTTCATGTCATAAGAAACATTAAAGTATTATTTTCATTAAATAATTCAAATAATTTTTACTTTGTATTTTTCTGTAGATTTTATTTATTATTAATAACCTTTTAAATTATTCTAAAAAAAATATGTTAAATACGTAAAATTCAAACAACATTTTAAAATGAATAATAAGGAAAATTATGGGTAAACACAAGTGGAACTAATGTCCAGGAATCTAAATTTATAATTAAATTTTTATAGTTGCATATGAATATATAAGATTCGAGTAGCAATGAAATTTCCTATGGATCATAGAGATATGAGCAGAAGGGTGTAAGAGAAAGGGCATAAACTGGATCATACGCTAACACGTACGCACATCAGTTTAGATTTAGAGTCCAGCTGAATGAGTTGAAAACGGAAGAAAAGTTGCGCCTACATACACAACTTGCAACCCGGTCTTTCGGCTTGCTATATACGTAGGGCATTGTCTCATATATGTATATGCTTGCCGGCGCGTGTTTTAAGTTCAATGTTTCCCCCCTCATTTCTTCACATCTAATTTCACCACTTACCAATTCAGCTGACTGATAATAAACACTATCATTCATTCAACAGGAATCTCAAGATGCATGAAATGCTGAATTAAAGTAACTACAAAAGCATTTACTAATCGTCGAGTCAAGGCAAGGATATATAGAAATAATACTGAAAATCAATTTCTTTAATTCAGCGAATTCTTATACAAGAATTCTATTGTAAAAGCCCTGTTGCAAATACTCCTATCACATAAAAATGTGATTTCGAATTGCCAGATTGCTGACAACAGCTATAAATAGTGTTTGATCTATTTGGGCGAATGTTGCAATGAATATTGGTAAGAAAATTCCTCTCACTTTTCCTGCTAAGTGCATTCTATTTCTTTTCCACGTTAATTATAAAAGAAACTAAAAGAACTTACTGGAAGTTACTTGTGTGTATGTATGACACGCGCAAGTTCTGCGGAAAATTCAAAATCACCCATTTCATACTTGTGTGTATGTATGACACGCGCCAGTTCTGCGGAAAATTCAAAATCACCCATTTCCACAGGGAGTATAGAAAGAAAAGCAAAGATTCTCTTTCTTTCTGCAACTAGTCTTCCTGGAAAATGGTGGTTCTAAAAAAAAAGGGTTAATGTAAAATGTATCGTTCTTTTTATTTTTTAAATAAACTTATTAGAAATTTAATACATTCTTATACTCTCAAATAAAAGGTTTTGTCTCTTCTTGAATTCGCCCTCTCCCAGAATTTAAGCACGGCAACAATGTGACTCTCAGTCCGAGAGTAGTAATCTCTGAACCCATAATTAAAAACGAATCTAGCATAGAGTTAAATTGGGCAGTTTGTGAAAGCCTCAACGTATCAAAAGTTTAAATAAAACATTAGACATAGACAATTAAGGTGAAGGTACGTAACAAATATATGTGTATTTTCCAATCATTTCGAAATTAAATAATTCAGATACTCCCTTCATAAGATAACAAAAATGTAGGCAAATGATATAATTAAGAATGAAGTATTTTTAACGTTAATAAACTTTTATTGAACATATTATAACCAATATTCAATTACATAACCTTCAAGAAAATAATCGATTAATTTCCTTGATTTAAACAACATTGTTAAATAAATCTTTATCTACCTCAATGTGGTGAAAAAATTAGTCATCTAACAATTAATTGATCAGAGAAGGTATTAGATTTGTGTAAAATTTACCTCTTCCCACTGTTTTTGTCAAAATTCTACGTTTTGAGACCCCCGGAATCCGAAAAACAGGATTTTACGAATGTGTCTGTCTGTATGTATATATGTCAGGCTGTGGGCACGATAACTGTTTGAAAAATTAATCAATACGATTGCCCTTTGGCGCACTCTCTAAGTGTTTGAAGCTAAATGTTAAGTTCGTTAGTTTTTTTCAAATTTCGAAAATTCTATCTACGGTCTCTTATAGTACTCGAAAATTCGAACAATTTATTTCAATGACTTTTTTCGATAACACTAAAATTTACCAGAGTTATATAATTTACAAAATTGCAAAAAACACACGGAAAAAACATTTTAAGCCAAATAACGCACGATATGAAAAAAGTCAGTAATAGAAAAATGTTTCTTTTCGAATGCCCAACAAGATTATCATTACAACTTTTTGAATTTTTTTGAAAAATCGAAAATTCAAATTTTGATAGCACAAAAAAATAATGGAAAATCGAAAATTGCATTTTTTCATTCAAATATTTAACAGTATTGCAATTATCCCATCCAGAAAACGCTGCTGCAGGTTGGGGACCTACTCAGCCTAAAACACTAACCAGGTATTACTCTCGGTCAAAACTTATCCCCCCCCCTCGTCCGAAACCCCTCATTAATCGAAGTTTCGTGAGTCACTGAGGTTAGCGATATAATTTAGAAGTTAAAAAAGGTAAGTCTGATGTGCAGACCGTATGTGTAACGTTTAAATTGTAAAAATAAAATTGGAAATGAAAAAATTCCGTTTCTTGAAAAACCGGCACAAGTTGCAATAAAACGTTTAATAACAACACTTTTTAAAAATAATGCCAATTTTTAAACGAGACAATGAAACGACGTCTGTTTTTTTATCAACGCATGTTATGAATTGTAATAATATACATTTATGGAAAAGATACAATTGAAGGGACAAATTCGAGTGCAGAGCACGAGATACGTGATGAGAATGTATGCGTTGAAGCCGAAGGAGCTTTAACAAAAGAAAATTCAGTATCACCAAATTACTATTATTGATGCTTTAATCTTTAGTTTTAAAAAATGTGTAAATAATTGATATGATAAAAATCATTAAACAATCATTTTTATTCAAAATTAAAATAATTTATACTCTACAGTTTTAAAATTTTCAAATTCATTTTTGAAAATTTGTTTTCTTTGTAACTTTTGATACTCATTACAGAAAATGAATTACATCATTTAAAAACTTAAATACAAATACTCATTTCACTACATCAGAAACATTTGAAAAATTATCTGATTGAAATAATATCATTGTAAATATAAATTAACTTTCATGTTACTTAAATTTAAGAAACTAAGTTTTAATTTTTATTTACTTCATTATTCAGAAAAATTTAGTCTGCTTATAATTAATTGACCATTTTACAAAATGAAAATCATTAAAATATAATTCTCTTATAAGACGTTTAAATAACTTTTATATATGTTATTTTTTTTTTAATTTGAACTTTCACTTTTGAAAATTTTATTTATTCATAAAATGTTTATTAAATGTTCATTTATCATTAAATGTTCTCTTCTATCAATAATAGCTTGAAACATTTATAAATTAATTTTATCACGAACTAGAATTGCTTGTATGCAAATTTCGATGTACATAATTGATGGTGCATGAAAGTCACAAATTCTTATTAATATGTAAACAACTTGAAAAGAGTCACTGGCAGTTTTATTTACCCAAGTTCGCAACAATTTAGATTTTAGACAACAATGTGTTGTCTGTTTAGAAATGAGAGGCGGCAGAGCAAACTATTCAATCTCTATATAGTTTAATATTTTAAAAAATGAATTAGTTTTTAATCAATCACTTAATTGACAACATAAAAACCAATTCACAATTATTTTCATTAAAACATTCAATTAACGTCTACTTTATATTTTTGTGAAGGATAGAGTTACTCATATCCTATTACGCTCATTCTCGAAAAAATTAATATGCATGTACGTACAATTTTTAAAATTGAATTCAGGTACTAATTTCATATTATAAAAATTTCCGAAACCATATAATCTTAATAGAGATAGGTTAAATATATATAAGCTTTTATTATAATACTTATATCCAATGTGGAATTAATTTATGTTTCTTAATACGGGAACATTACATTCAATCTTTATGTAATGTAATATTTTAACCAAATTAATCAGCTAATAACACAGCCACGCAAAAAAAAGTGTGCGGATCTGGTAACAAGACAGACGTATTCCTATGGATTTTGGGGCGCTGAATTCAAATTCGGTATCAAAAATAACCCATCACGTCTTGGTTGAGCCAGAACCTTAAAAAATGACGAAAAATCATACACTGAGGCAAATAAATCTCAAAATAATGCCAGTGATGCAAATTTTCACTTCAGAAACATGTCGACAACTGTGAAGGGTTAACCCTTGCCTGATATCAACTTATTTAACATAACTTTACCCAACAGAACCTGAGCTCACCTGACCTGAATTAACAGAAATTTATTGAACTACACGTAAAGCTCTGGAATCATATTTTCCCAGTAGCAAATGTGTGCTACATCGAATGGGTCAACTCGAGCCTAA
>NC_046659.1:33260125-33265525 GCF_010883055.1 Belonocnema kinseyi
ACACGTGTAGCTATGTAAGCGTACGGTTCTCAGTCTTAAATTTGTGCTATATTTAATAGGTTAACTCGATCTTAACCTACAAATGAATCTAACTTAACAGAAACTAATGAAATTTTGCTTAACGCAATACAACTTAACTTAAGTGTTCCCGTTGTAACACAATAAAATTCATTTCATTGTACTACATGTGGTTAAAAATTTAGACGCACATTACTCATTTGAAGAAACTTAGAACTACAAGTATAATTGACCCCATTTCAATTAACCTGACAATGTTTATATCAATTAAAATGTAGAACTGTAACTTAAACACGCAAATGAATAAGAGTTTTATTCAACATTTTTTTCTCTCTGCTTTTCTTAAACTTAAGGGATATATTTATACTATCTTTCGTGTTTACATTTTATCTTGATTTTTATCGTAATTAAATTGATTTATTGACCTACTTCAGTCTATTTTCTGCCTGCTATAACGTGTCCTTTTTTCTTCATTTGTAGGTTAAGATCAAGTTAACCTATTATATAGTACACATTGAAGACTGAGAACCGCACCCTTACATAGCTACACGTGTGGTTAAATTTCATTCGGCTAGGTTAGGTCAGGTCAGGTTTTCTTAGGTTATGATAGGTTTGACCTCTTTGCAGGTTAAGCCCAAGCTGATTCAAACGGTACCGCAAACACAACGGAACAACACAATTAGTTTAATTGTGTTTCGTGAGGTTAGGTGAGGTTAGGCTAGGTTGGATTTATTTCTAGGTTAGGCTTGAGTTGACCCATTCGATGTAACACACATTTGCTACTGGGAAAATATGTTTCCAGAGCTTTACGTGTAGTTCAATAAATTTCTGTTAATTCAGGTTAGGTGAGGTCATGTTCTGTTGCGTAAAGTTATGTTAAATAAGTTAATATCAGGCAAGGGTTGATCCTTCACAGTTGTCGACATGTTTTTGAAGTGAAAATTTGCATCACTGGCATTATTTTGAAATTTATTTGCCTCAGTGCATGATTTTTCGTCATTTTTCGAGGTTATGGCGCAACCGTGACGTGATGGGTGATTTTTGATACCGAATTTGAATTCAGCGCCCCAAAATCCATAGGAATACATGTGTCTTGTTACCAGATCCAAACACTTTTTTGTGTGGCTGTGTAATTAAATAATCTGCTCATGTCATCAAAACATTAAAGAATTATTTTCATTGAATAATTAAAATAATTTTTACTTTGTATTTTTCTGCAAATTTCAATTATTATTAATAACCATTTAAATTATTTTAAAAAAATTAAAATATATGTTCATGTTCAGATTATTTAGAAATTAAAGAATTCAGATACTCACTTCATAACACAATGAAAATATACACAAATGATATTATTGAAAAATAAATATTGTTAACATTAATAAACTTTGATTGCATAAATGCTAGCCAATATTCAATTACATACCCTTCATGTCAATAGTCAATTCATTTCCTTAATTAAAAAAAAAAATCAAAATTAAATCTTTACCTACTTCAATGTTGTGAAAAAATTAGTCAGATAACAATAATTTGATCTGTTCATAAATCATAACATAAAATGCTATGAACAATCATTTTTATTTAAACATCGAAATAATGTATACTCAACATTTTTTTTAATTTTCATATTCATTTTTGAATATTTGTTTTATTAGTAACTTTTGATACTAATTTCGAAAGAACTCTTTTTTGTCAAGTGGTGTAATTTTGGCTTTGGTGAAGGGAATAAGGGTGAGTGGATGCAGGAAAGGCGGAGAGCGTGGAGATCGAGTGTAAAGGATGAAGGGTGAGTGAAGGCAAAGGTGTGAAGGGTAAGAGTGAGTGGTTTAAAGTGAAAATTTATTTGTCACGGAGCTTTGGGTAAGGGAAGATGCCGACGACGCGAAGTCCACAAACTGGCACCAGAGGGCAATAGCTACTGGACATTGGCACTCAGGTACGGGCAAGCAACGCAGAAGACCCTCAAATTTATAACGCCTCAACAAGTTAGGCAACGCGGGGTCGAACAGAAGTCTAGACGAATGGCAAAAAATGGCAAGCGCGATAAGCAGTGAAGGGGAGGAAAAAAGGAAAAGAGAGGCAGGGGACGATGAGGTAGAAAGGGACAAGGATAAGAGAAGAATGAGATAAACGCTGGAAGGAGGAGAAAAACAGGGTTTGGGGTAAGCTAGAGAATATTGAGAATAGACAGAGAGAGGTTGACGAACAGAGATCTAGAGAGATAAGACAGTTGGAAGAACGGGTAGGTAATCTAGAAATCAGAAATGAGCGTATGGGGAAAAAGCAGAGAGTGAGGAAATAGTAAAAGGGAATGAAAAGAAGTCTAAAGTGAAAATGTAAGATTGCAGAAAAGCCTCAGTGAAACTGAAAGAAGATTAGAAGGGGAAGAAAGGACAAAGAAATCAAATAACTTAGTAATTAAGGAACTGAAAGTGGAGAGTGAAAGGGGAGAAGTGGAAATAAAAAATCTTTTGCGAGACATTAGAGTGCAGGTCGGGGTAGAAGGATTCAAAAGAATAGGAGGGACGAAGGAAAAAAAAGAAGGAATGTTTCCAGTAAAAGTGGGGAGTGCGGAGGAGAAAAAGAAAATTATAGAGGGGAAAAAATTATTGAGAGGAAGAAGTGGAAGAATTGAAGAAGATCTGACATGGAGGGCGAGGAAAAGGAGATGGCGAATTGAGCAGAGGTAGAAAGGGAAAACGGCCATATAGTGTGGATAGGGTGAGAGAGGTTATGGATAAATGGGGAGGAATGGTTCTGGGACGAAGAAGTAGAAGAATTAAGGAAAAAAGGAAAATGTCTTGAGAAAGGTAGGGGGAAGGGAGACGAAAAAGAGTCTGGAAGTAAATCAGAGGGGGTTCCAAACGGCAAAGGGGAAACAAAGTGAAGAGAAAAGAAGAGGGAAGGGAAGAGAGAAACGTGAAAATAGCTTTCTGGAATGTGTCAGGTTTGAAGAACAAGAATAAAGGGTTTTGGGAGGAGTCAGAGAATTGGGTTGTGAATATGTTGAGTGAAACTTGGGCAGATGAAAAGGACTGGAAGTGGATAAAAAATCTGTTACCAAAAAGTTATGTGTGGACAATGCAAGAAAGAAGAAAAGAATACGTTGAAGGGAGAAAGATGGGTGGCATGGTGTCAGGTGTGAAAAAAGAATTATCAGTAAAAGGGAGAAAAGATAGGGACAAGGAGGAAAAGGATGGAACAATGATAAAAAAATTATAATTAGGAAAGTTGAAATTTCGGTGGTTTGTGCATACAGAAGAAGAGGGGAAGAGGAAGGCTGGAGAGTAATAAGAAGGTGGATGGAGCAAAAGAAGGAAGAATTGGTTTTAATAGGAGGGGACTTTAATGCATGGACTGGCGAACAAGGGTTATGGGATAAAGAAAATGAGGCATATATAAGGAACTCCAAACATAGAGAGACGGACAGGAAGGGGAAGAAGTTAGTAGCCATGATAGGAGAAACAGAATAGTTTATATGCAATGGCAATATGAAAGGAGATAAGAAGGGGGAGATCACATTCATAGGAAAGGGAGCAACAGTAATAGACTACATCTTTGCTGAAGACAGAATGCGGCATATGATAGGGAGGATGAAGGTAGGGAATGAGATAGGGTCCGAGCACTTCCCGGTCATAGCTACACTAAGAAGATACGTCAGTAAGTTCGGCAAAGGGAGAAAGGAAATAGGGTGCGAAAGAAACACGAAAATGGGAATCTGAGGAGGGGGGGGGTAGATAAATTAAAAGAGTTTAAACAAAAGATGGAAAAGGTTAGGTATGAAGAAGAGAAGGAAATAGACTCGTTAATTGAAAGGTTGAAGGGGTCGATTGAGAAGGTAAAGGATGAGCTGAGTACTAATGAATAAACAGTAGGGGGAGTAAAGAGAGAATGAAAGAGTGTGTAAGCAGATGGAGAAAAGGGAAAATGGAGAAGGAGGAGTATAACAGGAGGAAAAAAGATCATGAGAAAATGCTGGAAAGAAAAAGTCAAAGGGGAAAGGAAGAATATAAAGCAGAAGTAGAAAAATCGATCAAAGAAGGTAGGGTTTGGGATGTGATAAGTAAGGATAGAGGAGAAAGGAAGAGCGTTAACGAAGAAATAGAAGTGGAGGAATAGACGAATTATTTTAAGGTTCTATCAGAGGGAGAGAGAGAGAGCATATTAAGATTAAAGAGGAAAAGTGCAGGATAGTCCAAGGAGGTATGGAGGAAGGGAACGAGATAACTAGAGAAGAAGTGGATAAGGCAATAAATAGGCTAAAAAGAAAAAAGGCGACAGGAAAAGATGAGATGGAGAACAAAGTGATGAAGTATGGCGGAAAAGGGATTAGGGATGGGATGTGGAAGATCTGCAACAATGTCTGGAAAGGACAAGGTTAGCCAGGAGAGTGGACGATGGGACTGGTGATACCGCTTATCGAGAAAGGGGAAGGAAAGAAGGTAGAGGAATACAGAGGGATCACTGTCATGTCAGTCGGCTATAAAATATATGCAGAAATTTTAAGTAAAAGGTTGGAGAGTCAGGTAGAACAAAAAGAAAGCATCCCACATGATCAGACGGGATTTAGAAAAGGGTGAAAATATGAAAGAAAAAAAGAAGGTTTTTTGGACAGGTAGAGGTCTTAGGCAAGGCTGCCCTTTGAGTCCGTTACTATTTAATATCCTGCTGGCAGACCTAGAGAAGAAGCTAAAAGAGAAAGGGAAAGGAGGACCGGCTTTGAGTAATAGCAAACCATACTCTCTAGCATACGCGGACGATGTAGTTCTCTTAGCAGATGATGAGAAGGGGATAAACCTAATGATGAGAATCTTCGAAGAGTATGTGGGAGCAAAAGATCTGACGGTGAGTGTAAAGAAGACCAAGGTGATGTGTTTCAGAAAGAGAAACACCATAATAGACTACGTTTGGAAGATGAACAGACAAACAGTGGAAAGGGTGAATGAATTCTGCTACTTAGGTTTTTGGTTTGAGGCAGGAGGAGGAAACGAGCTGTAGGTGAGGAAAAGAATTGAACGTGCGAGTAAAGTAATGGATCTGGCTGTTTGATGCGTTGATTTAGGCGGTGTTGTGTTATGGTGTGGAGATCTGAGGATGGAAGGAACATAGGAAAGTAGAGAGCATGCATGAGCGATTTCTGAGGTGGGTAATGGGGATTAGCTGGAGTTGCCCAGGATATATGTTAGGAAAAGTGTTAGGAAGGTAAAATATGGTTACTAGACAAATTAAGAGAGCCTGGAAGTTTAAAAATAAGCTAAATAGGGGAGAGGAAAGCAGAATAGCACAAGCATGTTTGGGCGAGATTTGGAACAATAGAACGATAGGCAATTTGGGAAATTTAAAATGGGAGGAAGAAAGGAGAAAAATGAGAAGGATTTGTAA
>NC_046659.1:33265625-33267114 GCF_010883055.1 Belonocnema kinseyi
GGGTTGATGGAACCAGAATATCTGCAGAAAATAAAAAAGGAAGAAAAATGGAGTAGGGTTGCACTGTTTAGAATAGGAGAAGCAGTGAGAGCATGCGGATATTGGATGGATGAAGAGGAGAATTTATGTAGAGTATGTGGATACGAAATGGAGTCATGGGCACATGTATTAAAGAGATGTGCAGGAGAGGAAGAGGGATAGTTGAGTGTGGATGAGTGTCTAAGATGGATCTTGGATGGTAGTGGGCAGGGAGTGATGTGCATGAAGAAATTGAAAGAAGTAAGGGAAAGCAAGGGAGTAGGACAGAGCCAAACGGGTGATCCTGAAAAAGGACAGTAAAGAGCGAAAATTGTTTTCAATATCGTGGAAAATGCATTTGTTCGTGGTAAGAGGAAACGGAAGCCCTGAAAGCTCGCTCATTTTAGGAATTAATATCACTACTGATACTATTGTTTATCCTACGTAATGCGAAAGAGTAGAATATGAGTAGTAGTTAAGTTAGACTAAGGATGGAATTGTAAATACATGCACAGGGAGCGGAGGCCCTCAAACCCGTAAAAGGGAGAGATTTAATACATACATACACAGAAATTAACTTTTAATAGGCAAATTATCTTAAATATTCCATTATATAAGCTAAAAGAAAATAATTATTTGACGTTACTTAAATTTAAGAAACAAAGCTTTAATCTTTATTCACTTCAATATTCAGAAAACATTATTCAAATAATAATAAATTGGCCATTTTAAAAAAGAAACCCCATTAAAATATCATTCTTTTATAAAACATTCGAGTACCTTTAATATACATTAAATATTTTTTCAAATTTGAACTTTCATTTGTGAATTTTTTTTTTAATCATCAACTTTTAAACTAGATTCAGAAAATCTAAGTTTTAGTAGAATCAGTTGATAATTAATAAATCAGTTCACAAAATAAAAAGCACGAAATAATAATTTTCGTTAAAAAATTTAAATAATGTTTTCAATATATACACATTTAAATTTTCAAACAGAATTTCTATGCGTCTAATTTATTAATAACCTTTGTAACTAATTTAAACATATATAAAGACAATGTGAAGAAAATTATCAGCTAATAAAGATTTAAACGGTTCACAACATAAAAAGCCTCAAACAATTTTTTTCATTGAAATAATAAATTTGTTTTTGCTTTATATATATTTTAAACTTACTTCCTTATTGAAAATTTAAGTTATCAATAACCTGCAATACTTATTTTTTGTAAAAAACTAAATACATATACTAAATTGAGTGTAAAAATTGAAATTAAATTAATTAAATTCATTGAACATGGAATTCAAATACTCCTTTCAAAACACCATCAACATTTCTAAATACTATAGCATTGTATCAGAAATAGGTTAAATCATCAATAAAATCCACGATATGGTGTTGAAGGATAGAAGATTAAAAGTGCGTGAGTTAGTTGAGGCCACAAGGATATCTATAGGTGCAGTTGTTTCAA
>NC_046659.1:33267214-33273720 GCF_010883055.1 Belonocnema kinseyi
TATAGAGCTCCAAGGAGATTATGTTGAAAAATAAAAAAAAAATTTACCCAAAAAAAATTGTTTTTATACTTCATTCTAAGGACTTATTAAACTACCCTCGTAATTTAACATTGTGAAAAGAATTATTCAACTGAAATAAATTAATCTGTTCATAGCATTAAAAGAATTAGACTACAATTTCCATTCAAATTTTGAAATAATTTTCCCTCTACATTTTTTTTTATTTAACTTTAATTTCTGAGAATTTGATTGCTTCGCAACTTCTGATACTCATCCGAGAAAAAAATTTAAACATATTTAGAAAAATTGAAATCAAATACTCATTTGACAACATCAAAATTATTTAATTAAAATTATTTGATTGAAATCGTAGCATTTTAAATATGAATTAACTTCTATCATGCAAATTATATTCAATATTCAATTATACAACCTTTAAGTAAATAATGTATATTTTTTTAATTTGAACTTTCATTTTTGAAAATTTTGTTTAATCATAACCTGTTAAACTAATTCCTGAAAATGTGAGTTTTAGTTCAACCAGTTGATAATTAATTATTCAGTTCACAAGATAAGAATCATTAAACAATTATTTTTATTAAAACATTCAAATAATATTTACATTATATTTTTCTTTAAATTTGAACCAGAATTTTTATACATGTAATCTATTAATTACCTTGTGAACTAAAAAAAAATAAAATAAAATATATGTGCATATAAATTTGAAAATGGAATTCCGACTCTCATTTCACAACATCACAAGCATCATAAAAATTCATATAATTGTAATAGAAGTGTTTAAAAGAAGGAATAAACTTCTATACTAATGGTATTAGCGAATATTTAATTGAGCCTCCCGCGATCAAAACGGGACACGCTCAAATTCCTTGGTTTCAGTTGGCCTCTTGGTTATTCTCGTTCAATTTAGATCACTGAATTTAAATAGTTTTAAATTCAATCATTATATACAGTGAAACCCTTCAATAGCCCTCCCTTCTATAGTCCTTCCGAGAATTGACGCCGCGCCGCCAGTAAGTATAACAGGAACTGCGCAGGGGCCGCGGGGTCTGCAGTTGTCATTAAGGCGAGCAGTCAAGCGCGATCAAACAAAAGCGCAGCGGGATACAATGAGTTATTTCTCACCCACCGTCACACAGAGGTCTGAAATGCCCAAAAAGTTGGTCAAAACCTCAACAACAAAAATTTTTCGAGAGATTTTGTATGTGGTAGTTGGTAAACGAGGTTCCTCCGTATTTATTTCTCGAATATCAAATAGATGGGGTGCCTACGAGACGCGTATTAGCATCTAAAATTCACCCTTGTTACATCGTGCTCCGTGCATCGTGCTACAAGGAACGAGAAAAGCAACATTTAAAGTGCACACAGGAATTGTCGAATGTGCAAAAATCTTCAAGAAGAAGATAGAGTAGGCACCTCAAGGTTGGTAATATGGTTTAACAATTTACTTTGTGTAACAATTGTTTATATGGTTTACATTCACAATTTCACGAAAATCGTTCGAAAAGTGATGTTTCCGCGAGACTCCGCGTTATTACTATCTGGGGGGCTTACTATCTGGAAAATCAAAAATTCAGGTGCGACTTTCTGCGGTTCTCGATGCAATCGATTTGTTTGTGTGTGGTCGCGCTGCCCGCCCGCGGCGCTAGAGAGCGGAACAGACACACTGTCCAAGTAAGAGGCGAGCGCGGGACTACTGTAACGAAACGTTTAGAATTTTATCGATCTTCTCAATAGGGACCCTCTAAATAGGGATATCATATATAATAGGCTTGACCTATTTCTCTACCACTACGACGCCGATTCTTTATTTTTAAGTTTGCTGCAGAAAGACATTAATTTTTCATTATAAGCACTAAATTTTAAATGCATGCTATATATTTATAATAAGAAATAAATGTATAAATGCTATACAGAGTAACAATAGGCACCTTTTTTGTAGTCATTCCCCGTTTTTATTTGTTATTATTGTTATTATTATTATTATTGTTATACATTTATTGTAAACTACAATGGGAAACAATAAAAGACTAAAACACGGTTTTGTAGCCACAATTTTATTTTGAAAATCTGACTCCAAATTTGAAATCAGAGATTCCGAAAACCCACTTATACCAATTTTCATGCAAATCTGATTAAATTTTTTGAAATATCCGTCATTCTGGGGACTCCATTTTGTTATTCAGAAATTTGACTTCAAAATATGAAATCAGCGACCCCAAAAACATATTTATACTGAGTTTCATGCGAATCTAATCACAATTTTCAAAAAGTCTCCGCCATTTGGTGGCCGCTATTTTGTTTTTATAAAATCTGACTTCAAATTTCGAATCAGCGACCCTAAAAATCTACCACTGTGCATCACCCCCAAAATCGGCTCTATAAAAGAATTTCACTGTATTTTGATATTGTGTACAAAATTAATCAGCACATAATGAATTAAACATTTGATAACATATAAACATTTCAATAAATTATATAATTTTAATAGGCATTATTATTTCGAAATCAGAATTTAGATACCTACACACAAATAATGCAATTGAAGTTGATGTATTTTATACATTCATAAAGTTTTATTACGTAAATAATAGCAAATATTCAATTAGATGATCTTTAAGTAGTTTATCTGTTTATGTACTTAATTTAAAAAATTAAAATATAAGCCTCATTTAAATTAATATTGTAAAAAAATGTATCAAACAATTATTTTCATTGAAACGATCAAATGATTTTTATTTGACATTATTTTTAATTCAAACCTCTATTTTTGAATATTTAGATTTATTCCTAATCTTTTGAAATTATGTGATCTTGTACCTTGCCACTCGTTACGGAGCCTTCCCCAGATTAGTATATAGTTGTTTAATGTTAATGTTTATAAATAATTAATTTTGCCAGATGAGGAATAGACAAAGAAGAATCGTTAGGGGCCATCCATATACCACGCGGACAATTTTTCTCCACTTCTTGACCCCCCTCCCCCCCTCGTGGACAGCCGTGGAATTTGGACAAATCCCCCCCCCCCCGTACTTTGTCCACGTGGACGTATTTCATGAAAATATAAATATTATTTGTCTTCAAAATGTCCGGCAGGTCGCGACAATTCCATGGTCGGAAATTCGAATGAAAAAACGTCATTTTAGTACTCTTCAAACTTACGTGGAATGATTGTTTGGATGTTAAAAACTAACAATAAGTTTGACTGGCAGCTCCTTAGTGGTGCCAAAGTTCACTAACAGACTGTGAAACATATCAAAAATTCGAGTGAAAAAACGTAATTTTAGTACCCTTGAAACCCATTGGGAATGATTTTTTCGGTGCAAACAACTACCAAGAAGTTTGACCGGCAGCTCCTGAGTGGTGCCAAAGTTGACTGGCAAGCTGTCAAACATGCCGAAAATTCAAGTCAAGAAACGTGATTTTAGTACTCTTGAAACCCATTGCTGCGAGCTGTGAATTTGCTTAAAAAGTGAGATTTTCGTAGTTTTTTTTATATACATATTATTTTTATAGAAGTATCCTATAGATTAAAATTTTAGTTAATGAAAAGGACAAAACTTTCATCCAGCTGCTGATTAAAATATCAGTCAACTTTGGCACTACTCAGGAGCTGCCAGTCAAATTCTTTGTTAGTTGTTTGCACTAAAACAATCATCCTCAATGGGTTTGAAGAGTACTAAAATAACGTTTTTTCACTCAAATTTTTGACATGTTTGACAGTTTGCCAGGTAACTTTGGCACCAGTCAGGAGCTGCCATTCAAATTCTTTGTTAGTTGTTCGCACCAAAACTATCGTCCTCGATGGATTTGAAGAGTACTAAAATGATGTTTTTTCAATCGAACTTTTGACATGTTTAACAGTTTCTCAGTTAACTTTGGCACCACTCAGGAGCTGCCAGTCAAACTTATTGTCAGTTTTTAGCCCCAAAACAATCATCCTAACTGGGTTTGAAGAGTACTAAAATGACGTTTTTTCACTCGAATTTTGGACATGTCTGACATTTCCCAGTTAACTCTGTCACCACTCAGAATCTTCCAGTCAAACTTATTGTTAGTTTTTAGCATCCAAAAAATCATTCCCCGTGGGTTTCAAGAGTACTAAAATTACCCTTTTTACTCGAATTTTTGATGAGTTTAACGATAAATTGTTGCAAAATGCACCAAAAGCTGTTAGTCAGTCAACGAATTTCGAACTGTTGACTATGAAAACAAAAGAATCATCACAAACTCAAACTGAGAAATCACAAGACATCAAACAACGGAGGTTCATTATATTTAGAGACCTAACGTCTTGTCTGGATCGACGGAAGTATTCCTCCCTTCCTCAAAATCTCCAAACCGGACAGCACGTGTCACCGCACAACTCACCAACAGAAAATCCACTGCCCGGTGCACTGTCACATAATGATGAGCTCGTCCTCCGATAATTCCCGGTTCGAAAATTAATCTATTACACCAGGGATAAAAGGAAATCACTCACGATGTAACGGGCCATACTGCATTCGGCATCGGTCAAAACAAACTGGCACAGCCATCTTGCTACTACTAAATTAGAGAGGGCAGCACCTCACGGCAGTAATTTCTGACAGGATGGAGAGAAGTGGGAAAGCTGGAGAGGACGAAATAGACGCCAGTCTAGTCTTGGCCATCGGCTTGTTCAAATAGAATCGTCTTTCTCCACTAATTTCTGCCAGGCTTGGCATAGAGAGATCGAAGATTGGGGAAGCTACGTCTGATTTAGGTTTGCGTCAGCAAAATGTACTTCATTTTCTGCCTCTAGAGCTTCGATTATGTATCTTTTTGGGAGTTAGTTCCTTTTTAGCGTAATTCGAACGGGTCAATAAGTATGAGTAATACCACCAATGGGTAGTTGTGTGACGCGTTTCGGAGTAAAAATAATTAATATGTAAGCCTATCTTTTTCGTTCGTTCAGCGTTTTCCTTTTTTGTGTCAATTTAGATTTAGGCCTATTTTCTGATTTAGTAACGGTTACGCCCTTCAGGCCGAAATACTCTTAATTTGTGAGGAAGCGATCCTTCTGAATTTACATTTAAATGTTCAATATAATAAATGTAGATTTATTTCATTTTTTTAAACAAGAGTCACAATGTTTTTCCTCGCAACCACTTATCCCTTTACCGACTGAGTAGGGACTTTTTATAAGAGATTGCTTAAAAGTAGTAATAAATCTTGAATCCTTCTGCTTTTTTTGGTGACGCTAAGAACGCGCCTGGCGCCTGACAACGGTAAGTAATATTAAGATTACCTTTTAACCATTAAGGACGCCGAGATTTGAGCATTGTTTCCCCTTTTTGCCCTAACGATTGGAGATAATGTTACAAATCTTAGCGCCCAACGTGAGGCCAGAAGAAGCATTATGACAGGGATAGTAATTAGAATCCCTCGAAATTTGGAAATGTGGGTGTTTGAAGCCCCTGAGCCTAAACGCCCACGCTATACGTTCACCAACGTTATGATGGAGCCCGGTCATTTTTATTAGAGTAGTTCGTTAACTTCTATGATATTATAAAATATCTTATATTTTTATTGAATTTTTTTATTTACATGTTTTAATTTACCATGAAATAATTGCTGTAATCTTTTTACTATTGTTGATTGTTTATTTAAATTGTTGCCAATTGATTTAATTTGATGCGTCTGTATATACATATACTTGTTAAGTGCCGTATGTTGGGTATATTTGCGATATTTATTGAATGTACAATAGTTTAGATACTTCCGGGATTTAAAATATTTTCGCCTTTTCGTACGGAATTTTTGGAATGGTGCTCCAAAGTTTTTTGTTTTTCGTGACTATTAGTGTTGAATCAGATTTTGCGGAGATTTTCAGGAATCGAAAAGAAAATGGATTCACCTTTAGTTAGTGTCTATTAATACGGAATTTCGGAAATTGTTTAAAATTTTTTTTTATTTTCCGGAACTTTTGTGAAATTTCTTGTGATTTTGGGAATATATTCTGAACTTCTTTCCGGTGCTTCGTGAATATCCCCTGAATCTGGGCTAGAGACTCGGAATTATTTTAAAGTACTGATTTAAACTTTTTTTTCTTTTTTCACAAATTATAATCGGATTTTTGCAATTTCTGAAAATTAATAAGAATCTTTAGAGTTCTAAAATTTCTAAAATAGATAATTCTACAGTTAAAGTAGATAGGTTATGGGCGGAAACTACCGATGCGGTTATTAATTGGGCAAGTTCGTCAACCGGAAAGGAACTTCGGGAAACTTTAGGGTATCTCAGCCTATCCACGGATGGGGATGACATGGCTATGAGATGGCGCCTGGTGAGGTTCCAATAGCATTGCCGTCACATGCATCAGTTGAAGGAGGAGACTGGGTGGCGCGACTTGTTCGCAGATACATGGTGGCCATTATTTTTATCATTTTTCTCTCCCGGTTTTCTCCCGGTTCTCCCGGTAGAAATTCGTGATTTCTCCCGGTTTAAAAAAAAAAATACTGCTG
>NC_046659.1:33273820-33282824 GCF_010883055.1 Belonocnema kinseyi
TTAATATTTCTCTCCCGGCTTTCTCCCGGTTTCCTCCCGGTACAAGTTTCTCCCGGCTTTCTCCCGGTTCTCCCGGTTCTCCCGGTTCGGTGGCCACCCTGAGATATAAAGAGACTACGGATTTTGCGTTTCGCGAATAAAGAAAACCCCTTAGGTATTCACGATGCCTCTCCGATGACTTGACATGCACAAAACCCTTTTTCCCCCACCGGTTATAATACGCATCTGGTTACGGAACTTCTCTGCGCACATACTACTAACGTTGGTAGTGTGACATTTGCGAGAAATCTAGAGAGTTTCGTCACATTTTCTGCATTCACATTCGCGACCCCTTTATACAGTAAGGACGTTTACTATGTAGTCATAGGAAATATAATTCTAGAAACTCTAGCAAACAATGCAACCCGTCTTGCATTTGTGTAATGCATAATAGTACTATATAGGCAATTTTAATTCGGTTTCCAAATCTCCCGCGCTCGAGATCTTGCGCCGATTGGTCAAAGGTTTCGAGTCACAGAAGAGGTGCGCTATACAACGTTAAAATGTACATTTTTTGTGATATTTGACTTAGAAATTATAAAAATTATTAGCTAAAATCTTCAATATTAACTCACCTTCAGAATATACCTTTTTATTCTAGACGTCGACAGTGCGCACGTGCCAGGATTTTACGTCATTTCCGTTTTTTTCGAACAGTTTTGTGTCGAAATGTATGGAAAATATTGGAAATAAAAATAACAACGAAAAATAAATGGGTAAAGAAATCAGAGTTTCAAGACAACAAATTTTTAAGGATGTTCAGAAAAAAAACTGCGAAAAAAGTGTGGCGAGCAAACCCATTATTTACATTTGTTGACATCTGTCGTCTTCAAAAAAGATGTTTAAGAATCCGAAAAAAAATCACGGAAGATGATGTTCCAGGAGCAAAATTAGTGCAGAAATCGATGGAAGAGCGCAGTGTAAACAGCTTAATTGATGGATAAAATATAGGAAACGATCTTTGAAAGAAAAAAAAAGTGATTCAGTAGAAAGGTTAGTTGAGGTTCTGTTTGGCAGGTATTAATATTTTCTTTCTTTGCTAACATTTGCTTACATATTAAATGAAGCATTGTTGTCGGGGTTTCGAACCTCCTAAATTTTTTAATAAAATTAAAATCTATTTAATTCTTTCACTTGAGAACGCAAAACTATTATATTTATGTATTTATAATCAGTTTATATGAAAGAAAGAAAATTTTTTACTACATTCCTTATACTAGGTAATCACTAACAAATGGCTTTTTATTGTCTAAGCTTGAAAAAGAAAAGTAGAAAATATAATATTGTGTTATTTAATATTTGTATGAATATTAAATATTTACTCAAACAAAGGTCTGAACTGCAAATCTTGTATAAAATAAAATATTTATACCTGCCATACAAAACCTCAACTAACCTTTCGACTAAATCACGTTTTTTCCTTTTAATAGTGGTTTTATACATTTAGGACATCGCTTCAGATTCTCAATACTGTGCTCTTCTACTAATACGTACACTAATTTTTCACCTGGAACATCATCTTCTGTGAGTGTCGCCGAATTTTTAAGCATTTTTTAGAAGGTGACAGATGCCAACAGATGCAAATAATGGCCTTGGTCGCCGCACTCCTAGCACGTTTTCACCGTTTTTTTTAAATAGACTTAAAAATGTTCTACCTTAAAAATCTCTGTTATTTACGAAAATGACGTAAAATTTCGGCACGTGCGCACTGCCGACGTCTAGAATAAAAAGCTCTATTAGAATGAGCCATGACTATATAGCGGAATTTTCAAGAGTTTCACCACTCAGTTTTTGTTTATACACCATATTACAAAACATTAATAAAGATTTCAAAATGTTTCAAAGATTTTAAAATATTTAAAAGGATTTTGAACATTTTATAAAGGCGTGTTTACCAGATCTTAAATATTTCATATTTTAAAATCGCCTATATAGTTTTTTTTGCATTACACAAATACAAAACGCGTTGCATTGTATGCTAGAGTTTATATAATTATATTCCCTATGACTACATAGTAAACTTCCTGACTGTATACGTCTGCCAGTCGTTCGACCATGGTCCTTCGGCCTTTCAAGGCATTGAATAATCCTCAGGACCAAGGATATCTGCCTGCATTCAGGATTCTTGTTTCGCTGGCAGTAGTGGGGATAATTTGCATTCGATGGATATCACATGTATTTCAGAGCCTCACTTTGAAGCATGAAGAGAGAACATAGATTTGAATACAAGTTATGTTACAGCTACTCTACGTAATACTAACGCATTTTTTTATTCCTTCTTGCCAACTGGTAACCCCTTCCTCCTATACAATGTTCCGCACGGTCGTCTGGATAGCCCTCCTTTTACATCAATGTCAAACCCTAACCTGTTGAGCGGTTAGCCGACGGGCTTGGGAGAAAGGAGTAGGGATGCTATTCTTTCGATCTTGAGGAAGTGGAATATTAGCTATAATAGAAAACACGATAGTAGTGCGGAGGAATTTCTTGCACAAATTGAGGAACGTAGAAGGGGCAGTTCTTTGTCAGATAGGGATCTTTTCAGAGCTGTACAGCTTTTACTAAAACCGCCTGTCCAACATTGGTATAGGTTCCACCGGGAAAACTGGGATACGTGGCAACAATTTACCATCGATTTCAGACGTAGATATGGGGGAATAAACTTCCAAGTGCGAGTCAGGGATGTGGGACGAAAAAGTACACAAGGTCCAAGCGAACCTATAGCAAACTACCTGCAAATGTTTTGCCTTATTTTTCAACATTGCGATTCTCCGATATCGGAAACGGAACAATTGCAGATGGCAATCAATAATCTCCACCCTAAGTATTTAGAGGCCCTTCCTAAAACGGATTATCGTACTTTTAAAGATTTGGAAAATGCTGGCGAAAGATTCGAAGCATCCGTAATGATAATTAAGGCCTATGTACTCCTTTCACCTACTCAGGATAGTGTTTTACCTGAATTTGCCTACCGTTACAACGCCGGAAAGTCGGAAGAGGTGGCTGCTACGGAGAATAAGCCTACTACCTCAGATTTAACTAATAATGGGACAATTTCAAACTGTTCAAATAACAACAAGAAGCGAAATGGTAAAAGGCGTGGTAAAAATAACGGTAACAAGACTGAAGATCGATCAACTGGAGCCCCAAATGATAACTATTCCAACAGCACTCAAAGTAACGCATGTGCTGTAGTAGGTCCTCCCGGCATTCACAAATCTCTTGTACCACAAGCGTTTGGTACACTTCCTAGTTTAAGCAGTTATTCGCCTTATTTTAATTATGGGTTTTATCCCGGCTTTCCTCAGGCACCTTTGACGCCAGCTAATTTCAACTATTCTCCATTGGGTACCCATTCTTTTGAAGCACCAAGTTTATTGACTGCTGCGGTGGGCCCAAATGTGAGAAGTGTGAATCCTCAAGCGCCAGCCCCCTTAGTGTGCAATACTGCTGGTGGCACTTCAAACGGGGAGCGCGGCTGCTGATAGAATTGCAAAGAGCAAGGACACCTTTTCCGTGCTTGCTTTACGCCTAAAAATTTTGTATGCCTTAGCTGTAGCACCCTCGACCAAATTTCTACGAACTTTGACGAATGTTCGGGACCCAGGTCGAGAAACGAATAGGAGTGAATGACTCTAGGGTCCGATCACTTCCCCCTTTCGTTGTTAAGGCCCCTCAGATTTTGTTTGATCGAGTGAATACAGTACTTGATGAGCGGCATCTGTTTATTATTGTTAGTGTCGATGGCCAGTCAATATACAGACTCTTCGATTCAGACTCGTGATGTACCTATATTGGTAAACCGGTCTTTAAGAAATTTTATATTCTGCTTAAGAAATCAGCGGATCAATCACGTCCGGGTATTATGTACCCTAACGAGGTAATTGAGGAAACTGCCGAACAAGCCATTTTGACTCTTACGTTTTTAGGTTTAAAAAATTTTTTGCCTATTCGTTTCGCACCAACTTTGATTGCGAAGTTTTATTTGATCACGACTTCGCAGAATTGTTTGATTTTGACGTTAGATTTAAGCCACGTATTTGGAGAATAGGGAACGGTATTTGGCGAACCTATCAGGGACAAGAAATCTGTTTAGAAGCTTTCTTGCCATCTGAATTATCAGACAATCATGCTGAAAATGTAAATGTTTCTCTCTCGTATGCAGTCGAGCAAGTATGTGCTAGAATCAAGGAATTAAAGCCTTCCGAGGCCAACTATTTGGAAGATTTTCTCAAAAGAAAAATTCCTCCTGTGCCAACTAAGCTTCCTGCTACCCACATGATGGAACACCATATAGACATTCAGGGAAGTCCTCCCATCAGGCAAGCTTATCGGCGTCATTCTCCCAAGGTTGAAGAATCATTGAGAGAATCCGCCCAAAAGCTTAAGGCTGAGAAAATTATAAGTCCCAGTTAAAGCGCAGGGTGGAACCCGGTGGTGATTATCAGAAAGCCTGACGGAGATTATATCGACGGCTCTGTATCGACTTTAGGAAATTGAATGAAGAAGCCAAGAAAAATGCATGCCCAATGAGAAAAATTAGCACCATTTTAGACAAGCTTTCATCTGCGCGATATAACTCTAAGATTGACTTGGGTCAGGCATTCCATCGGATTCCTCTCTCCAATGTGTGTAAGGAATTCACTGCTTTCCCTGTACCGGACATGGGGCTTTATCATTACACTCGAATTCCATTCGGATTATCGGGGCTCCAGCAACATTTCAGCGATTGTTGGATCGACTGATAACACCGGAAGTTGAGCCCCATGCATTTGCGTACATAGATGACATTATTGTAGTCAGTGAAGCCTTCAAAGACCATATTTCATGGTCAGAGAAAGTTTTGGATGTGATTATTATCAATGTCGGACTTACGGCTGAAAAGGAAAGAATAAGGGCGATTCCACATTATCTCCCGTTTCGGGGCCGAGGGTGAAGATAGGGGTTTCTCGGAGCGAGTTGGACTTTAAGAAAACACTCCTCTCCAGAGCACAGAGCCTCAGGTTGCTTCTGTCAGGTCAGAGGGATTGAGAGACTTCGAGAGACCATCTGCTCTCCAGAGTATTGACACACAGTTATCAGCCTTAATGGGGCTCCTGCTTGTCATAGAACCGCAGGCGTCAACCTCTGGGGATGAGAGCTAGGAATGAGTGTGGAAGTATGCAGAATGAGTGTGAATTAAGCAATCATAGGTTACGGTTAGCACATTCTTTTGTACACTTTAGAAAATAATTTATATTAGCTTTTATTTGTTATTTATATCCAAGTTAAATAAGGAAAACGGAGGTTCATTGTATTTAGGGACCTGACGTCTTTGTCCACTAATTTCTGCCAGGCTTAGCATAGAGAGATTGAGGATTGAGAAAGCTAGATTTGATTGAGGTAAGCGTCAGCAAAATGTACTTTATCTTCTGCCTCCACAGCTTCGATTATGTTTCTTTTTTGGAGTGAGTTAGTTCCTTTTTCGCGTCATTTGAACAGGTTACTAAGTATGAGTATTGCCACCATTGGGTAGTTGTGTGACGCGTTTCGGAGTTTCGATTTATTTCTTTTTTTTTAAACAAAAGAGTCACAATGTTTTTTCTCGCCCCTCACTTATCGCCCCACTTAGTAGGGACGTTTTATAAGAGATTGCTTAAAAGTAGTTATAAATCTTGAATCCTTCTGCTTTTTTTTTATTGCCGCTAAGAACGCGTCTAGCGCTTGACAACGGTAGGTAATGTTAAGATTACCTTTTAACCATTAAGGACGCCAAGATTTGAGCATTGTTTCCCCTTTTTTCCTAACGATTGGAGATAATGTTACAATTATTTTGGGAGATTTAATTTTAAATATAATCAATTAATAATTAATCAATTATTTAAAAACATAAAAATCATTAAACAAATATTTTAATTAAAATATTCGGATAATATATCCTATATATTTAAATTTTTTTTAATTTCGTTACCTAAAATTTAAATCAATAATAAACTTTTATACAAATTTTAGAAAACCTGGAAACGTATTAATATACAGGGTGTCTAAAAAGTCCCGGGACGGTTGGATATTTTCTCAAGTAAAATATTTTTCAAAAAAGTGAAGGTCATTCCTGAAGTAAATTTCAACAAAGAATTCAATGGTGACCTTCATTTTGACCTTGAATTTGACCTTCATGGCTTTTCGAAGGTCAACTTTGTTTTTTAATCGAAACCCCCTTTTAAATCCGCAATCGATAGAGCGGAAAATTCTACGTTTAGGTATGTACCCAAGTCATAGGTCAAATGTAAGTTTCAAGGTCAGTTGTAGGTTATTTGAAATTAACAAGGTTTTCCAAGAGGTCAGTGCAATTCCTAAAGTAAATTTCAATGAGAAATAATTAAACTGATTATAAAAAATTTTAAACATTTGTAGACATAATTTTGAAAATTGTATTCAGACTCATTTGGCTACACTCTACACATTTGGAAAATGATATAACTGAAATATAGGTATTTTAAATATAAACTTTAATTCTAAAAATTATAGCAAATATTGTATCACACAACCTTCAAGTTGATTCTTGATTTATGTACTTGATTAAAAAAATAATTTAATCTTTATGTAAACTAATATTGTGAAAAAAGTGTATGAGCTAATACATAATTAATCTGTTCATAACATAAAAGGCTTTAAACTATAATTTTCATTCAAACATTTAAATAACTTTTAATCTGCATCTTTTTCAAAATTTAAAATTTCATTTATAAAAATTTAATTTATTAGTGACTTTTAATATTAATTGAAGGAAGAAAATTAAAAAATTTTTACATATCCTTTTGAAAGTTGAAATAAAATATTAATCTCAAAACAACAGCATCATTCTGAAAATATTGTTAAATTTTGAATTGCATTTACTTAAAATTTACTACAGGACTTATGTGCAAATTACATATTCATGTTATACGATAAGTTTTCGGTGGTATTTAGTTAAATCTGATTATTAAATTTAGAGCAAATGCAAGTTAAAATTTAACGATTCAAACTCTGGACACTTGCATCTGCAAACTTCAGAGCATCGCAAAAATTTCCACGCACATTTTGTCAATAAGGCTAACTTTTTGGGCAAACGAAAATAAAATAATTTCGGAATTCCAATATGGCTTTAGGGCTGGGAGAGTGTGTTTTGAATACTTGTTTACTTTGCTAGATATAATCCAGATTCGCCTGAGTCACCCTAGATCTGCGATGTACGCAGCTTTTATAGATTTTAAAAGTGCCTTCCCATCGTTGGCTCATCATTTATTATGGCAAAAATCATATAAAATAGGGGTTAGCACTGAGCTGATTAAAGTGATAAAAACTTTTTATGAAGTCGCGTATTCAAGGATTAAGAGTAACAATTGTCAAACTAGTTGCGTTAAGGTAACACAGGGCGTCTTACAGGGTGAGGAACTAAGTGCCCTGCTGTTCTCCATTTTATCCATGATCCAGAAAAGTTCCTGATTGAACAGGGGTGCACGGGTCTTGCTATTAGCAGCTTAATTGAGGTTCTTTTACTCGCTTATTCAGACGATCTTGTTTTGCTTTATGACACGCCGACTGAGCTCGCAAGGAAACTTTAAGCTTTGCGTTTATAATATGAGCAGAATATGTGAACTGTGAATCTGGAAAAAACTAAGATTGTAATATTCCGAAAGAATTTTAGCTCTTCTGTAAGCAAGTTCAAGTCTTTCAAATTCGGTAACGAGAAAATTGAGGTAGTGAATCAGTACCCTTATCTAGGCGTCCCACTTTTATACAATTGTACTTTCTTAATTGCCGCAAAGAAATTTGTAACTTCAGCTAACTCTGCGATAGGTGCGACAGTGCGAATAATGTACAGCACCAAGGCTGATTTTTGGTCAACGTACGTTAAACTTTTTAATAGCTTAGTAGTAAGTACTCTTATGTACCGGGTGCAGGTTTAGGGTCAAGATCATTTAGATCTCCTTGAGAGGGTGCAGCTCTTATTCTTTACAAGCATGTGACACAGCAAAATACCTATATTACCGACCTCATTTTATCCGTTCAATGGATTTTTTTTCTAACCTAAGAACTTTTTTGTATATAAAATATTAGACTAAACCTTTGGAAAAAGTTTCAGAAGACCATAAAGTACGTCATGTACTTCATTTAGGTAGGAATTTCACTAAAAATTCGGCAGATTTTCTTTCTCACGTTGAAATTTTTTGAATCTAAGAACTTTTTGTAGAGTGAAAATCGTGGCCTGAAACTCCGGAAAAGACAAGAGCCGACAGTAAATTACGTTTATGTACTCCATTTAGGAACAAAGACGTAAAAAATTTCCACTAAATATGAACCTGCACTTGTAAGACAGATATCAACTGTCAATTGTATCGCCAGCAGTCGATATTCCCGATTGGCACGGAAACGCGAAGCCTGGCGGCCACTAGGCGAAGCTCTATAATGTGGCTGATCGTACCAAAGATATGTTAATCGTACACTCACTATAAATTAGATGTGTTGGACGCGTGGTAGACACCTATATTACCAACCTCAATTTTTAATTTTTCGGCATTTTTTTTTTAAATCTAAGAACTTTTTTTGTAAATTAATTATCGGTTTGAAACTAAACGTTAGAAAAAGAGGTCCGTTCGTCTTCTGACACGTATCATAGTCCCACCGCAGGACTCAACTCTATCAGTAGTCGCGATCATCTGTCTCGTCTATATCTGCTGAAATATGGGGTTCACGCTATCTAACTTTGCTGACTTTTGCTGAGTGTTTGGTTATGCTCCCACCCCTTTAATAAAGTAGCCCTTATACTGATTTTTCTGTGTTAATAGCGGATCAAGTTGCCAATCTGCACATGTGAAAGTCATAGTTTTTTTAACTACAATTTTAACTGTTCTTTTTTACTGAAAAGTGATCTATTTTAGTTGAAATTTTTTGTATTATTAGTCAATTATTCATTAATATTAACATAATATTTTATAATTGTGATATT
>NC_046659.1:33282924-33292423 GCF_010883055.1 Belonocnema kinseyi
TATTTCATTCATACAACTTAACTTTCTACATTTTCCATCATATTAATATACTGTTAGACTTTCAAAAGTATCAGTCTACCAAAACTGTGATATTAAAATATTGTATAATGTACAATAAATCAATACGTTGGACAATTCTCCTTTGACTTACATTAATTGAAAATAAATGTAAACGTACTAAAGTAAAATAATTCAAACTCTAGTCACTATTATAAAATTATATTGAAAAATTAATCGCCCCAAGCACCCTGTCAGATATTTCGTATCTGCGGTGCTGCTTGGGTCGGAGAGGAGAGCGTCAAGCAGGCGTCTACCGCGCGTCTACCACCACTTTCGCTCTCTAACCGAAATAGTGTTAAGCGCAAAACATTTGTTCCTGGCGGGAATTTCCCCTGGCTGGGCATGTCTAGTTTACAAGGTAATTGATAGATAAGATGTACACAAATTTTGCTTCAAATTGAAAGGAGAATATGATGTAAACATTATTTTAATGTTTCAATAAAAACAATTATTTAATGCTTCTTACCTTGTGAACTGATTAATTAATTATTAACTGATTTAACTAAAACTGAAATTGTCTGGAATTCGTTTACCAGGTTATATTAAACAAAAATTTCAAAAATGAAAGTTCAAATTAAAAATGTCTATATTATCTACTTAAAGGTGATATAATTGAATATTGCATATAATTTGCATGATAGAAATGAATTTTTATTTCAATTACCACAATTTCAATTAAATAATTTTCCAAATGATTCTGATATTGTCAAATGAGTATTTACATTCAGTTTTTCTAAATATATTTTTATTATTTTCTTGAATCAGTATCAAAAGTTGCCAAGCAATTCAATTCTCAGAAATGAAAGTGAAAATGAAAAAAATGTAGAGTTAAAATTATTTCAATTTTTGATAGAAAATTGTAGTCTAATTCTTTTTATGTTATGAACAGATTAATATATTTCAGTTGATTAATTTTTTTCACAATGTTAAATTACATAAAGACGAAATTTCAATTTTGAAATTCAAGTTGAAAAATTGATTATTTACTTGAAGTTTATGTACTTGAATATAGGCTATAATTTGTGAAATAACATTTTATTAATGTCTGAAATACATCTTTTTTATTTATATTCTTCCTGTGAATTTTTTTTATGATGTGAAATAAGTATGGAATTCTGATTTCTAAATGATCTGAATTTATGTTTTACTTTTTTCTGGAATCTAGTTTAAAAGGTTATCAATTGCCCAAATTTTCAGAAAAATACTAAGTGAAAATTATTTGAATGGTTCAATCTAAAAATAATTCTTCAATGCTTTATATGTTATAAACAGATTCTTTACTTACTATTAGTTGAATAATTTTTCAAAATATTACATTACATAAAATTTGAATTCATTTGTATTGTATATAAGCCTTATAATAATAGCTTATTTATATTTAACCTACTTCTATTGCAATTATATAGTTTTTCAAAATGGTGATGATGTTTTGAAATAAGTATCTGAATTCAATTTTCAAATATTTAAATAAATTTAATTTCAATTTCTGAATTCAAATCAGTACATGTGTTCTATATTTTACAAAAAGAAGTTCATTATCAGCAGATAATTTTCCTTACACTGTCTTCATATTTGTTTGAATTGGTTACAAAGGTTATTAATAAATTAGACGTATAGAAATGCTGTTTCAAAATTTAAAGAAGAATAAAATGTAAACATTATTTTTATGTTTCAATAAAAATAATTGTTTCGTGATTTTTATTTTGTGAAATGATTATACTGAAACTTAGATTTGTTAAATTTAGTTTATAAGTTTATGAATAAATAACATTTTCAAAAATAAAAGTTTAAACTAAAACAATTATATAAATTATATAAAAGTTGTTTGAATGTCTTAGAAGAGAATTTTATTTTAATGGTTTTTCTTTTGTGAAATGGCCAATTGATTATTAGCTGAATAACTGTTTCTGAATATGGAATTGAAATGAGTATTTGTATTCGATTTTTCAAATGATTTAATTCTTTTTCTGAAATTAGTGTCAAAAGTTACCAATAAAACCAATATTCAAAAATGCGTTTGAAAATTAAAAAAAAAAGTAGAGTATAAATTATTTCAATATTTGAATAAAAAGAATTGTTTAATGCTTAAATTTTTGTTATGTTATGAAGTGAGTATCTAAATCCACTAATTACAAAATGGTTGAAAGATACACATATATTTTAATTTTTTGTAGAATAGTTTAAAGGGTTATTAATAATAATTAAATTTTTCAGAAAAATACAAAGTAAAAATTATTTGAATTATTCAATGAAAATAATTCTTTAATGCTTTTTATGGCATGAACGGATTATTTAATCTGAATTCAATTTTCAAAATTGTACGTACATGTATATTAATTTTTTCGAAAATTAGCGTAAAAGAATATTAATAATTCTATCATTTACGACGGTGGAGGCCGTACCTCTATCCCCTCCACTTTCTTCTCTGCAATGCACACGACCTGATGTTTCACTTACAAATAAAAGTTCACTCTACACCGTATACATTCAGAGCGCAGAATAGTGGGGACCCCTCACGACGTCGTCTTGCCAGACGGTGAACGTCCCGCGTTCGTCTTCTTATTCGATGGCTAGAGTATCTTATGCTGCTTCTCATCTCGAAAATAGACAACACATTGTTTTCGAAAACCTAAATTATTACGATGTTGGTAAATTAAACTGCTCCATAAATTTTGTACATCGAAATTTCCATATAGAATGTGTGAAATAATTTTTTCTTAACATTTTTCTACCATACTATAATTCTTGAATATTTTTTTACATTTTTGAAGAGATAAGTAAAATAAAATGATGGAAAAAATTTATTTTGAAGAATTCGAACAAAAGTTTAGAAGATTCTTAATAATTTTGAATGATTCCGAGATGATTTTTTGGGGAAAAAAATATGGAGGACCTTAAGACAATTATTCAAATTTTTCAGGATTTAAAGAAAATTTAGGTTTACTCAATTTTGCAGGGCATCAATAGAATGTAAAATATATACTTTATATTCATGGGAAAAATTCAAACAATTTTTTACTAAGATTTTGTAAGAGCACATTGAAAAAGATTACAAAACATTTCAAATTATTTCCTAAAATTACAAAAAATAGTTTAAAATATTTTAAAGCAAAATTTTGTCAAAATATATCATTTTAGAACAAATTAGAGTAAATTTAAGATATATTTTGATTGTTTAATTTGGAAAATTAACTTTAGGAGAAAATTGCAAAAGATTTTTCAACATTTCCAAACTTTAGGAGAATAAAGAAGATTTTTAAACTGTAGAAGATTGAAAGAATGCAGATTTATGATACAGTTTTTAAACAAAAAGAAACCTAGACGTAAAAAACGCGAACGTCTGGACACTAATATTCATCTGAAAAATTAAGAATTGTGGATAAAAAGTCTGGAACAATAAATGCTCATATGGTAAAGTATCACATGCCCTTACATTAAAATAACTTTAAAAGTTTTCAAGTGAATAAATAATTCTGATTGAAGTTTCTAGGAAAGTTTGGAATGTTTTGAGGAAATTTTGTACATTTGAAATAATTTGTTAAAATTTCAAGAAAAATTGCAGTCAGCTAAAATTTTTTTCAAGAATTTCAGAAGTAAATTTATAGATTAAAAATATTTTATAACTTCGGAATATTTCCGAATATTCATAAAATATGGTTCAATTCTGCAAAGCTTCTAGAAGTCATAAATATATTTTAAAAGGGGTCGAATTTTTTCTATTATTTTATAAAATCCTTTAAAATATATATTTTTTTAAATCTAGATTTTTTGTTGTCACATCTGAAATATTCAAAAATCTTGTCTAATTTTATTCAAAATCCTAGGAACTTTTGGAAGATTTTAAGGTCATTTATTTATATTTTGAATGATTTTTTCAAAATTTCGAGAAAAATTCGATTCAATTAAAAATATTTTCAGGAATTTAAGAGGCTTTGCATAGATTTAAAGTATTATAAACTTTAGAAGCATTTCCGAAAATTTATCGATTATTTCTTTCAAACTTCTAAAAGTCCTAAATATCTATTTAAAATTGAAAAAAATGCTAATACTTCTTTCCTTGTAAGTAATTTCAATATTTTTGTAACTAAAAATATTGAAAAAGCATTGTTGTGTTAAATAAAAATATTGTTTTACTTATTTCTATACAGCACTTCGTCTTAAAATCTTATTTATTTAGAAGACGTCTATTAAGCTTTTAATACTGATAAAAATAATGTGACATAACTGCATTTCGGGTATGGGGGGAGGTAAAAGGGTAAAAAATAAAGTTATCTAGTATGTGAACGCAACCTCACAATAATACTCGTTAATTTTACGTTACATGCATTCACTGAATTCATTCTTTCAAAATCTAATTTTAGCAAGAATATAAGTGGTCAGAAAAATTTAAGAAATAGTTATTAAAAAATTGGATAAATAATAAAAACGAGAAAAAGAGTTAGCGCGCACATGCATGCGCATATTATTTCTAGTTCTAGGGTAGGGCTGGGCGAGATGAGCATAGGGGGTAAGATGAGTCACTTAATTCTCTCGTAGGTTATCATTTACTTTGTAAGTGTTTTTTGTATTAATATCAGGAAAAACATGATCAAACATCTTCTTTAAAACTTTTTCGCTTAATGTTCAATAAATCTGGAAAAAACGAAAGTAAAAATTGTAAGACCTGTATTCTGCTATTTTGCATTTGTTCAGAAGGTTCAAGAATCACGCAAAATCACATATTAGATGTTTTTCCAGTGGTTATTTGGAGTTTTTTTTAAAGAGCTTTAACAAATTGAAAGGGATTTCAAAAGAATTTAAGGGGTTTTGAAATATTTAAATTTATTTAAAACTATTCCAAGGAATTTTCAATTGCTTGCAGTAACATAATGGGTATTCAAAGATTTTAAAATATTTTAGGCTATTTTGAAAAATTCCAAGGCATTTTTAGGAAATTTTAAGGCATTTCACAGAGTGTGTAAAATTCTACGAAAATTAAAAAACTTTCAAACAATTTTGAATTGGTTTAAATAATTATAAGAGATTAAGCTCTCAGAACGTTTAAATAAATTTTTCACGATTGCAGGAAATATCAGATTTCATAAAATTTAAAGGGATTTTAAATTGTCCGTGAATTCTTATTAACTTAACCTGAATTTGTCTAAATTCACTCAATTTTATTCAATTAAATTTTTGCTTTTCATTAAATTCTTTCAAACGTCCTTAGATTTTTCTGAATTCATTTCAAATTTAATGAGTTAAGTAATTTTTGAAAATATTTTATAGTTGTTTTCAGTTCACAATAACTGAATTTTTCTCGTATTTCTTATACTCCGTTTGAAATTAATTTTATTCAAATCAATGAAATTTCAAAGCTTTTTTCCAAATCTTTTTAAATTCATTACAATTCAATTTGAAATTTTGTAAGTCTTATAAATTGAATGAAGGTAGCGACTTGACTGGAATTTACTTCTAGTCGCAGTAAAATTCCAATTTTCTTTATTTTAATTATTTGGGTCAGTTTAGAAAAGTGATCTCTACATTATCTATCATCGTAGACTTTCCAGACAATCTCAGTTTACTCTAATTAAATCATAAATTTTATTGCATTTTTAAATATTATTTTATTTATTAAAAATTAAACTAGTTGTTTGAAAATTTATTCACTTTGTGAAAAATTTGACTTTTTGTTAGAAAATTAATTCATTCTATCTAAATTTTAAATGTACATTTTTGGTTGAAAATTGATATTTTCTTGTTAAGAATTTAATAATTTGGATACAAATTTATTTTCTTTAAAATTCTTCTTTTCGGTTAAAAATTCCAGTATTACTCTTTGGTTGAACATTCTTTCTTTAAATAAAAATGTAATCATTCAATTTTTGGTTGAAAAATCCAACTATTTCACTTTAATATTTACAAGCTTATTTGAAAATATTTCTGATTGAAGAAGTAACTATTTCAGTTAAAGATTAATTATTCTACTTCATAGTTTATCTTCTTGGTGGAATATTCACTTATTGAGTTTCTTTTTTAAAAAAACAGACAGTTGTTGCAAAATTTCAAAATTTTGGAAACGTTTCGTATTTTTATAAAAGAAGTTAGCGTTCATATTTAATTCCTTTCAAATAAATTGAAATATTTTTGTAAAAGAATAATGAGTTTATTTTTATACTACTGCACATTTCTCTCATGAAATTAATGAATATAAATTGATTTAAACAACATTTTATTATTTTTAAACATTCTTAATAGTGTTTATAATATTTCTTATTTGAGTGGAATATTTGCAATTTATTATACAAATACAATCATTTCTGGAAACAGGACAGGAATTTCCAGTAAGAATACCATAACCTACAAATATACATCTCAGATGTACTTTTACAAAGTGAACTGTATAATCGCATAACCTAAAAGTCAAATACAAACTGAAGGCAGTTTTTAATTTTTTCCCGTAAAAACACTTCTTTTGGAGTAGTAAATATTACGTCCCTCTCTGAAAGTGGTAAAATTACAAGAAATATTTTTTACAGTGATGGATCAAAAATACAATTTTGGAGGTTAGTTCGCCGGCTTCCTAGATGCTAATTCTAACGGGATACATATCCATCTCTGGGTATCTCTGTGTCCCTCTGAAAATTAAAAAACACAACACGCACTAACACTGAAAAACAGAAAAACAATGCACCACTGCATGATTAAATAGTTGCATCTGACGAAAACAACTATTTAATTCGAACTTTACGAAACTCACGCAACTGTAACAAACCGAGTTTGTTTTCAAAACACGCGTTACAACCGGCAATCGGACGCTCTTGTGCTCCTCGGTTATCTTTGTAGTCCACATGCATCGCCCTCAGAGCCGTAGCTTGTGTTTCTAGCGCCCGAAGCGATTAGCAAATTTCGTATTACATACATTATGAGCATTACATTAAAAATAAAATAAGTATTCAGTAACTACAAAATATCATATTATTTAATGCAATAATTTTTCATTTTTTTAATTATTGTTACTAATTTATGTATTTAAAATTGTGTAGATTCATTAAAAAGAATATAATAATTTTTATTACATGTACATTAAAAAAATATTTAACATTTATTTATCGACCAATTATAATTCCAATAGTTTCGACAAGAAAGATTAATTTTCTACCAAGAGAGACGAGTATTTAATAAAATACAGAAATTTCAACTTGAAAACGTCACTTTTCAACGGAACATAGAAAAGTTAAATTTGTAGTTAAAAACAATTAATTTGCAACCAAAAACAAAAAGAATTTCCTACAAAAAAAGGAAAGTTTTCAAAAAATAAATTTTTGGACCAAATTGATGAATCATCAAACAAAAAAACTAAATTTTTAACAAGGTTATTCCACTTTTAACCAGAGAAGGTCAAAAATCGTTAAAATTAATTGAAATCGCCTAAATGATTGAAATTAATTGAAAATTCTTTGGAACGTTTTAAAACATCCCCAAATATTTAAAATCTTTTAAAATCGCTTGGAATTTTTCAAAAATCTTGAAAATTTTTTGCAATTTTAAAAATACCCTAATAAATTTTGAATCATTTAAAATCTTATACTAAATCATCAAAATCAATTGAAAATTCCTTGGAATCTATTCAAATATCCTGAGATATATGAAATCCTTTAAAATCTCACATTACATTGCTGTAATCAATTGGAAATTCCTTGGAACCTTTTAAAATACACTCAAGTATTTCGAAACCTTCAAAATCTATTGAAACACCTGGACATCTTTTAAACATTTCTAAAGTACTTTGGAATTTTTTTAAATAGCCCTGCTCAATTTTTAAAATTTGTTGAAATTCCTTTAAATTATAAAAATGAATTGGAAATTCTATGACATCTTTTTAAACATCATCAAATATTTAAGATACTTTAAAATCCTTTGAAATCACTTGAAAATTTTCAAAGCTCCTGAAAATTCCTTGAAATTTTAAAAATACCCTAAAATATTTCAAACCGTTTAAAATCTCTTATTATATTATTTAAATCAATGAAAAATTCCTTGGAATTTATTAGAAGATCCTACAATATATTAAAGCTTTCAAAATCTCATTTTAAATTACCGTAATCAATTGAAAATTCCTTGGAATCTTTTAAAATTCTCTCAAATTTTTCAAATCCTTCAAAATCTTTTGAAATACTTACTTTTTTGTTTAATTTCCAGTATACTTTGGGATTTTTGTAAGTAACCCTTCTAAAATTTTTAAAATTCTATTAAATTCTTTTAAATTTCTTTAAATTATAAAATAAGTTAAAAATTTCTTGAAATCTTTTAAAACATCCTTAAATATTCAAAATCCTTAAAGATCTTTTGAAATCTCTTGACATTTTTTAAAGCTCTTGAAAATTCTTTGAAATTTAAAAAATATCCTGAAATATTTCACATCCTTTTAAATCTCATATTAAATTACTATAATCAATTGAAAATTCTTTGGCATCTTTTAAAATGTTCTCGAATTTTTGAAATCCTTCCAAATATTTAAAAATACCTAGAACTTTTTTTGAAGATTTCTAAAGTACTTTGGACTTTCTAAATATAACCCTTCTAAAACTATTTTAATTCTTTGAAATTCCTTTAAATTGTAAAATAAATTGAAAATTCTTCGGCATCTTTTAAAACGCTCTCAAATATTTAAAGTCTTTAAAAATCTATTGAAATATTACATATTGAAACGTTTCTAGATTAGAGTTTTAAATAAGGAATCCATAAAAATTCAAAGTTGATTAAAGCTTTCGAAATATAATTCTTAAAAAATTTCAACTATTACATAAGAATAATTTTCAACTCGATGGGATTCAAGTTTTTAAATTTTGAACTAAAAACTTGGGAGTTTATTTACAAAAAATAAGTAAGCACAAATAAATTGAAAGTATTCAAAACTTAAAAGTATGTTTTTACAAAAAAATGTATATAATTTTATAATTATATACCAAATTCGTTTCAGAAATAGTTAAACTATAACTCGAGTAATTTCTATTAAAATTTTAATTTAATATTTTTAATAATCTACAAACATTTAAATTTTGAACGTTTTGATTTTTTTCTGTTTTCTAAATTTCAGTCTGAAATAATTTCATTTAGAGATTGTCGAATTGAGAAACATACATTTCAATTTTAAACGCTTTGAATTTATTTAAGATTATTAATTTTCATAAATAAAATTCCAAGTTTAAAATTCAAAGTTAGACTTGAATCATATCGAGTTTAAAAAAATTAAATTTCGAAAGCTTTCATCAGCTTTCAACTTTACTGATCCCGTTTTGAAAACTCTAATTTACAAACGTTTCAATATTTTACATTTTGAAATTTTTCTGTTTTTTAATTTCATTTTGAAGCCTTAAACAATTTCAAGATATTTCAAAAGATGTTAGATATTTCAGGATGTTTTAAAAGATGTCAAGGAACTTTCAATTTTTATTAATTA
>NC_046659.1:33292523-33295863 GCF_010883055.1 Belonocnema kinseyi
AATCGCGGTAAAATTTCAGCCACAACCACGTCTCACAACCGTGAGATAGGTGGTTACAGTCTGTAAAGGAATCAATGCGACGATCCAGCAAAAGCCTCGTGGCATCTAAGAACACGGAGCGACCCAAGGACAACCGCCTTCTGCATTTTTGCCGCAAGTGTTTTAGCATATTGTCGACGCGCAAGGATGCTTTTTAGGCCATTAGCAAGTGGAAGCTTGACACCTCCAAGAGCGCCGATGATCAGGATGATTAGTTTAACAGAATATTCCGGGTACAATCGTTGCAACTCCTTTATAAAGTCTCGATACCTCTCTTTCTTTTCATTCTCCTTAGTTATAATATTTTTGTCAGCTGTTGCCGAACATTCGATAACGAACACGGTTCGCTTCTCGTAGTCAAGAGGAACCACGTCTGGCCTCGACAGAGATGGTAATAAAGCACTCTTAGTGACGCATTGTGCCTTAGAATGTAGGTTGTTCCCGCGTGAGTTGGACAACTAGATAGTATGTGAGCTAAATGTTCGGGGTGTGCATGGTACGCCCTGCAGCTATCATCGGGAATTTATTGGCTCAAAATGTGGCTCACAAGACATTGACTGATCCTTTACATTTCTGTGGAAGATACCGTGCATCCTCTTATCGAGGAGCTGTTCACGAAAGTTTTTCTCTTGTGCTTTCTTAATCCGGGCTTTCAGGAGTGAGTACTCGAGATAGATAAGATTTGATGCATTTTGCTCACCCCTAATACTGAAGTCAAGTCCGAGTGTTTCAGCTGCCACCTCCGCTGCTTGGTACAGAAACACTCCTTTGCCCACTTCTTCGTCATTCCTGACCATTTTAAGAAGAGGGTCTCTTCGATTTGCAACTATATGTGCTGTACCCAGAATAATCCTGTTGTGAAGATATTCAAGACTCAATATTCCGCGACCCCCTTGACGGCGTGAGATGTACAGTCGCGGAACGGAAGACTTAAGATGCATGCCTTTGTTCATATGCATAACCTTTCTTGTCCTGATATCGAGGGATCTGAGCTCGTTCTTCGTCCATGGAACTACTCCAAATGAATAGAATAGTACCGGGACGGCAAGCATGTTCGTTGCAGATACTTTGTTCCTCGCCGACAGTTTGGAAGACCAAATCTGTCGGATGAGACGTTTGTATCTGCTTCGGAGAGTATCCTTTATAGACGTCACATCCTGAATGCAGCCTGAATCCAGGTATGTATAAGTCTCTCCAGCGCAAAGGTGTCGTATGGCGTTTCTATCAACGTGCTCAGGATCTTCAGGGATGCCATTAAGTTTTCCTCGCTTCAAATAAACCTTGGCGCATTTGTCTAACCCAAATTCCATTCCAATTTCCTTAGTATATCGTTCGACAATCCCCAGAGCTAGATGCAGTTTCTCTCTGTTTTTAGCATAGATCTTAAGATCGGCAATGTAAAATACATGAGTGACCTTGTACTTTCGATCTGCAGGTTTGCCGCACAAGTACCCGTCGGAATGGCGAAGTGCTAGAGATAGCGGCAATAATGCAAGGCAAAAGAGGAGTGGGCTCATGGTGTCGCCCTGGAAGATACCTCTCTGAAAGGTGCCCTTGTTAGTTGCCACACGATTTTTTCCAGATGAGGTAGTAAATCTGGTTTTCCAAAGCAGCATCAATCTCTCTATGCACCCAACTATTTGCGGATGAACTTTTAAGATTTCCAAAAGACAGATGATAAGTCTATGGGAGGTCGAATCGAAAGCTTTCCGATAATCAATCCAGGCCATCGATAGGTCACGCTGGTAGAATGCTGCATCTTTGCAGACACATCTATCGATGAGCAGGTTATCCCGACATCCGGCTACGCCTTTCTTTGAGCCTCTTCGTTCAAACATTTCTTGCCACACAGGTTCAATTACCCGAACAATCCCATCATTTAGGATAGCTGTGAATATCTTATAAAGTGTGTTCAGAGAAGTGATTGGCTTGTAATTGTTCGAGTCAGCTAAGTTGCCTATTTTCAGCCGAAGTATTGTGCGCCCTTCCACCAGCTACTGCGGAATAGGCTCCTCCCACTTTAAATATGACGTAAAAATACGGGCCAAATGCTTATGGGTTGAAGAAAACTTCTTCCACCAGAAGGTTTTTTATACAATCTGGTCCCGGTGCGGAATAGTTTTTTATCCCTCTTAATACTCTTTCACCTCCTCAGCAGTGATGGGTGGGCATTCTTTATCAGGTGTTATGAGGGCAACACATAACTCCTTGAAGCTATTTATATTTTCCGAGTCTTCGTCCAGTCTATGCTGAACTGCGTAGACTTCTCTCCAAAATACTTCGACCTCCTCTGGTTTGGGTGGGTGTTCGACAGTAACTGGAGGATCTTGGATGACTCAAGATGGTTCAGAGAGAAACTGTTGATTTTCTCTGACCCACCTCTCTCCGCTCTAGACTTCTCTTAGCGTCAGATAGTATCCGTATTCTCTCAACAACATTCTGCCTGATGGTCAGCAGCTTTGACTTGTTGAGTGTGTGATGGCGGGTCCGGAGTTCGCGCGCAAACTTTCGAAACTTGGCGGTGAAACTCCTGCCAGATGTGATTTAGTCAATCACACACTGAATGCGGAACGTGTACTGTCTTGCCCATCCTATCTTTATGGCAAGTTGATGCATTCGTCTTTTGGTCTTATGATCAACCGTTGGTTTTGTTTTACGGTATGCATCAGCCAAAGCTCTCGCTGCATTATACACACAATAATTGATAGCCCAGAGGTCGTATTCTCCGGAAAAATGTCCACGAAGCTCGTCATCCATTTCAGCCAGATCTTTAGGTTTGCGAGAAACCTTGGTGTTGATGTTTCTCCGGGTCGTATAGCATCGCTCTTCATCTATTGGATGCCTGCCCGTGGTAGGTCTTAGTGTCGCCTTTCTTTCTCTGTTGCCGGCTTGTTCTACCTGTGGTAGAGCAGGCGTTCCACTTACATAGCCCCTTTTACGGAGTAGTTCAGCATGGTTTCGCAGACGTTGGTGTGAAAAGTGCGATAGCTCCGAGTGTTTCTCGCACCACAGAGCATGCAGCCGTGCCATGTAACCCCGTTCAGGGGCCACACTCGCGTCGTAGCAATCTAGCAAGTCGTGATTCAGTCGCTCCGTCCACCCAAAGGTCGCGAGATCCCGCCGATCCATTGCATTAAATCCATTTTCATTGACTCCCCCAGCTCTAGATTGGTCGGCATTGTTGGCCGACCCATTGTCAGGATCCCTGCGCGTTCTGTTGTTTTGAACCGCACTTACTACAACTATGTTTGGTGTTGTCATTGTTGTTCCCACGAGAAGCTAGGGAAAGGGGTTCGTCCAT
>NC_046659.1:33295963-33305332 GCF_010883055.1 Belonocnema kinseyi
AACCCTTGGTACAGGGACCCTCTATCCGCAACCCGAGGACGCGTTCGGTGGCTTTGTCATAGGCCCTTCGGTTTGATTCTAGAGGAATCAAAACCGAAAAAAAAAAATATATATAGTTTGTTTCACTTTCTCATACATACAAAAGTAGCACTATTCGCCAAAGATCTACTGTAAACTTTTAAAGTTTTGCACTTACTCCTAATATATAAGTTAGGTAGACTGATGATATAATTCTATATTACTATTCGAACATATGAACGTAGTAGGCTCAAACCCACTTTCGAATATTATATTTAATACATTTAATATTTAGCAAAACATAGCTGAATTTATTGATAATGGATAGGATTCAGATTTTATATTAATATTTCATTTCTGTAACGTACCTTTCAACCTTGTGCATGATGTTAGTAAATTGTTATACTGCAAAAAGTATCAGCCAAACTTTCTGTACATTATACACACAATGTAAAAAACGGTGATACTAAAATATTTAATAATATACATTTTTACAGAAAAGAACAACTTTGTACAATTCTATTTTTAATTACATTTATAGTCAATAAATATAAACATAGTAAAATAAAATAATTCAAACTCTAGTCACTAGTACAAATTTATATCGAAAATTTAGTCGCCCCAAGCACCCCGCCAGATATGTCGTATCTGCGGTTCTGCTTGGGTCGGAGATTCAAGCACGCGTCTACCACTACTCTCGCTCTCTAGCCGAAATAAGATAATATATTAGATGGGAATATGCAAGCTACCATTTTGGTTCCCCGCCAAATTCAAAATCGCTAACTTGATATCGAATTATATAAATACATTTACAGAATATACATTATTTATTTAAAATTATACTAAAGCATTGTTATCAAAACATAAATTATAATGAAAATTACATGTGACATAATTATGCCAATAATAATAATTTGCCAAACATAGTTCTTGCAAAAGTCATGATTGTAAACGAAATTTCACTAAGTTTACAAATAGGCATGCGCTAAAATTATAATCATATGATTTATTTTATATCATACGTTTTTTTTTTATTGCGTGGGTTAACGCACATCGCTCTGTAGAAAAACGGGTTCCTGACCTTACTTTTTTCTGGATCTCATTTCGCTTTAATATATGAGAAAAATGCTCATAGGCAATTTAATTATATATAAACGTTTTCTTCAGACCCCGCATATTTGAATTATATGGTTATAGTCATAAATATGAGTAATGACTTCGCATATTCTTAAATTTGAATTCGGTTTCCATTTGTCGCGTCTACAATTTATTATCCACTCTGAGAGTCTTTCTCTTCGTCCTAGTGGAAAACGGCAAAGTTTAAATCCATCCTCGCTTCTATTTTCACAAAACGGAGCACTGCAGCAGACTATTTTTCTTACATTCTAATCTTAATTTCAATTAAACTATAAGACATTCTTATCGCACCGTTTCCCGCGAACTGTCTAGGAACCAAAATGGCTGTTGAATATTCCTGTCTAATATAATATCCTAGCCGAAATATTGCTAAGCGCAAAACATCTGTTTCTGGCGGGAATTATACCCCGGCTGGGCATGCATGTTGTAAACTAATTTTAAAAAATTAAAATATATGTGCATATAAGTTTGAAGATGGAATTCAGGCTCTCATTTCAAAAATTCATATAATTGTAATAGAATTGGTTGAAAGAAAAAATAAACTTCTATACTAAAGGTATCAGCTAATAGTGAATTACATGATTAAAAATAAATAATCAATTTAGGTTACTTAATTTAAAAAATTTTAATTCAATTTTTATATACTTTTATACTGCGAACGAAATTAATCATCTGATAGTGAATTAAACATTTTATAACATAAAAAGCCTTAGACAATTACTTTCTTTGAAACAAGATATTTTCGCTTTATATATTTTTTAACACATTTATACATAATTTTGCAGATTAAATTCAGATACTTATTTCAAAACATCTTAAACGATTTAAATAAATTAAATGAATTTAATAGGCACGGATTAAATATAAATAAGCTGCTATTATACTAATGATGTCCAATATCCAAAGGAAAATTAAAGTTTAATCTTTATGTAATTAAATATTGTAAAAAAATTAATCAGCCAATAATTTATTAATCCGTTGATAACATAAAAAGCATTAAAGAATTATTTGCATTAAATCTTTTAAATAATTTTTTAATTTGTATTTTTCTAAAGATGCGAATTATTAATAAACTTTAAAAGTATTCCAGAAAAAATAAAAATATATTTTCATATCATTTTGAAATCAGAATGCAGATACTAATTTCACAACATATCAATTTAATTTATATTTTTATTTATTATTTTTTTACTTAAAATTTAAATCAATAATAAACTTTTATACGAATTTTAGAAAAAATCAAAAATTTACATATATGTATAATTTGACATTTTTATTCAGATAACCATTTCATACCGCCGCCAACCTTTAAAACAATTATATAATTATGAATGATTATAATGAAGATATTCAAAGCAGAAAAAAACTTTTTGTATGGAAATTCTACCCGAAATCCATTTACATATCCATAGAGTAAATAATCAAATAATGTCGCCGGCGACATGAATCAACGGCTGATTGAGATGTACATTGATCGCGCCTCGCGATGTTGCGAGATTACGATAGTCAACGTTCAGAAGCGCAAGTTTCGTGACTGATTTTTTTATTTATTTATATGCAGGAACCAAATATGCCAAAGACTGACTTCTGATGAGCCCTGACCGAGGCAGTAAAATTGAACTTTACACGAGGATGCAGAATTTAACGTCTGAGCGGCGAACGGCACTGAGTCACCAGTGCGTTTTCAGTGGCTGCTTGTGCTGATTTTCAGTGCCTAAACCGCACTGAGAAGTGATGGAACGATCACATAATGTTCCCATTGTATTCGTCACGTACCGGGCGGACAGAGTTATTTACAGTACAGTACATGTCCGATAACTTTCCAACTTCGAGGCTGTAGGGGCGAAAAATTCCAGGAATTGCGGACTTATCGGATGCCCCCTCTATTATCACGATATTAGGTGTGCGCATGCGTAAATCATAAGCACAAATCATGAGGAAAATAGCACACGTAGTGGGAGAACCACAATTAGTGTGCGTGACGTACGTGTGATGGCGTTTTAAGGGGAGTGTACACTTATCGGGCGGCAAGTTATCGTATTTCTACTGTACCTGGCCGCAACGAAACTGACTCCCGTTTTCGAATTTTCTTCAAATTATTAACACTTTTGTTTAATTTATGAATGTTCTCATTATACATATTTATAATTATAACATATATACTAATATACCACTTTGGAGTTGAATTAAAAAATGTTGTCTGTTTTGGCGTATCTCATTCTATTTACGAGGTACGTTATATTCACTCCAATTCTAAACATCCAAAAGAAAAAGATAGATATCTGAAATAATCAAAACCCTTAGAATATGTATTTCTAACCTTTTATAGATAATTTCAAAATTTTACAAATTTAAAATTTTGATTTTTAAACCCTTTCAGCTGGACTGCTTGGTAGCCTACTCTCTAATTTTTTCATGTAGTCCGGTCAGTTTGGGCGTTAATATTTCAAAGAAAAAAAATAGTATAAAAAAACTGTATATTCTATTCCATTGTGTCTTTATTTTTTCGTCGATTGCATGCTTAATGGTTGTTGTGCAAAAATGTGGTGAGGAGCTGTCATCATTTATTTGCCGAAAAGCACCGAAATAACACACGTCAAGAACATAGGTCAACTTTAAGAAGCTCCTGTGTCGTCAAATTTGCCTAGAAAATTTCCATTTTTTTTTATTTGTTCTTCAAAACCTTAACAACTTCTATCTTTTTCAAAAATCAAATATTTTCATAAGCGTGGCTATAAAGTAGTTTCCAAGAAAAAAAATTATCTTCAATACTATTTCACCTACCGCAACGAGCCAAAGCTATTAATGTTTGAAAAAGGATAAGAATTGACACCATATAAATAGATTGCATGAAAACTATGTCTAATAGAAATAATAAATATTTTAAGTGCTGGCGTATTTTAACTAAAATACAATAGCTCCTTTCTGTAAGCGATAGTGCCGCCTCTCTTGTTTGCCACTCAGCGGGGTTTTGAAAGCAGGGTCGTATCTACTCTGAGCGCACTCTAAGTGCACATGTTATCAACTATCCGAATAATATGAAACTAAAATTACACATATCAATACGCAAAACACGTGAAAATAAAAAATCAATATTTTTTCTAATAAAAATCAATAATAATTTGTAGGGCTATGCATTTCTTGCAAAGTTTTCTAAATATTTAATACTCAATAATTGCAAGACGCGATCCCTTCTGGAAAAAGGCAGATATGTAAGGGAAAACTCGAGAGCCTTGTTGTAATATTAATATTGAAAATAAAAAATAAAAATGTAAACAAAACACAGAACTTTTTAAAATAACAGTTGCAGCATTCTCAAGTTAAGATAATATGAAACGAAATATGGAATAGTTATTTTTAATTAAAAAATTCATTTTTAACCACAAAAAACAAATATTTTAAAGAGAATAATTGTTAAATTAAAAAAAGGCATTTTCAACTAAAATAATGAATTATCAGAAGAAAATTACTATAAATATATAAACATTTATTAAAAATTGTTTCATAATATTAAAAATATATCAAACTTTCGGTGTCGAGTCTTTTTCCAAACGGCGAGACATCCCGTGCAGAAATTTTTAAAGGGCTCTAGTGGGGCTTTGTCTAGTTTCCCCTATCTCTAGTTGGTCTCTAGTACTATCATGCTACTGGCACCCAGCACTTTTATCCGTATATCATCATAGGACTGTATACACTGTTAGAAAAATCTGTATGAGGTTTAATATATATGTATCGCAATGTGAGCGAAAACTCAACCTGCTTTTATTTCTTTAAATCTTGTCAAATATTCTCAATGAAATTAATAATCTAGAATTCGTAGACTCAGTTGTTATTTATAATGAAAGTGCAATGTACGAGTAAATTTCTTTCTAATTTAACTCTAAATGGTCCAAATTTAAGGGGAATACAATTACTCATAGGTTAAGTCTGTTAGTTATTTGCTTAATTGAACTTTTCGACTTGAAATCCAATTTTATTTTTGGTTAACAGGAAGAGGGTATCATGGTTTATTATTTAGAATAGAAAATTACAGCTACACTTACTTTGAATTTGTGAAAAATGAAATTATATGATTTTTCTTGTAAGTGATTAACATGAATGTATATGAAATTTAATATTCGCGTTCTTAATGGCGATTTCATATACTTCATATATTAATTTTAATACACATGGGTATATTAAATTTGATATTATTTTTAACAGTGTGCCATCCGAATATCATTTATAATTTAAAAAATTGTAATTTGATTTATACATAAAGCCTAATTTTAAAAACCACTACTACTATACTCTAACGATATGACAAGAAAGTTGTTACATATTTTTAACATTATATTACAAATAGAACTTCTACAGCTACGGGGTATCAAACACCAACACCTATACCTAAATCTTTCGCGTAGTAGTCGGGAGTCTTAACCATTACGCTAAACCTGCGAGTTGAAATTCGATGAAAATCCCCATTCTCATAACCGACAGCTTGAAAAAGTTGAAAGGCCAAAGTTTAAACTCTCTTTTTCTAATTAAATATTAATTAGTAAACGATATTACGTACATGTAAAATATACAAACTGTTAACAGGGATATCAACAAAATCATTTTTAAGTTAATAAATTAAATCGACCGAAATTTTTCTTCGTGTAGTATTTCGTTTTTTCCTATTATAGACTACTTTACAACTTTGTACAATGACAGAAAATGTAATTTTTTATGAACATTCACAGTTTTTAACGACGAAACTTAGAAATTTGATCATGAACTTTCAAAATTTTTTAATAACCAAATTTTTCTAGCTTTCGTGTAAGGTTTGCGTTTTTGGTATTTTAGACCATTTTACAACGTTTCAGGTTGACATAGAGTGTAATTTTTTCTGAAATTAGTACTTAGTACGTATGTATAGCGAACAATGTTCGAGTTAAAAAAGGTTAATGATTAATTCTTTACTAAGTTTAAAAGAAAAAAAATCCCCTCCACAAAAATATAATTATTAAGAACAATGCAAAGTGATACATATCAGCGCTGATAGGGCAGGGTGCAGATGTATTAAGTGCGCGCTATACAGCCCTGAACTGAGGAACCAGAAGCTGCGTGCTACTGTGCTTCAAAGCCCGCCCGCTTCTTTGAGTGTACCGCTACACTTCAATCAAGCAAGTATCCTCACTTTGTCATCATTAATCGAACGTTTTCATATGGTGTTAATTATTATCCCTTGACAAAAATTAATAGCTTTGGCTCGTTGCGATAGGTGTAATAGTATTGAAGATAATTTTTTTTCTTGGAAACTACTTTATAGCCACGCTTATAAAAATATTTAATTTTTGAAAAAATAGAAGTTGTTAAGGCTTTGAAGAATAAATAAAAAAAAAATCGAAATTTTCTGGGCAAATTTGACGATACAGGTGCTTCTCAAAGTTGACCTATGTTCTCGACGTGCATTATTTCGGTGTTTTACGGCAAATAAATGATGACAGTTCCTCACCACATTTTTGCACAATAACCATAAAGCATGAAATCGACGAAAAAATAAAGACACAATGGCATAAAATATACAGTTTTTTTATACTATTTTTTTTCTTTGAGATATTAACGCCTAAACTGACCGGACTACATGAAAAAATTAGAGAGTAGTCGCATAGGCATATGCTAACCGATTTTCACGAACCCTAAAGTATATACTAATATGTACTCTCTAAATATGAATCAGTGAAAAATTCACTGATTGAAATAGTAGTTAGACATTTTAATGATTAATCAGTGATTTCGAAATTATTCACTAATCAGTTCAGTAAAACCAGTTAAATTATGTGCAGCATAACCTCTAAATTTTCTAGTTAAGCGTTCTTATTACTCTTTTACTTAAGTAGTATCAAGAATTCCTTAATAAAATCAATTTTTCTAATTTTCGGGCTATAAGTCTGCTGAATTCACTGCGGAGAAAATAAACTCTAACTCGTTTGTACCCGGTAATAAGCGTAGAATAGAGAAAAATTAATATTTTCAGATTTCAGCGCTAAAGTGAGGATTATTCTATTATTTTGAATGAGCGATTTTTCCATCTCGAGGCGTCCTAACGGTAGAGTGCCAACGCACGCGACACGACTTGACGGTACTCAACCAAACATAAAAGCAATAAAAAATTAACCGAGAAGTTTGCGCTAAAAAGTCTTGCTCGCGTAATTGAGCAAGAGGAGGCTAGAAGTTGGCCAAAACTAAAAGGTGCTCACTCGCTTCATCAAATCATGAAAGTTCTATCTCGGGCGAGCAAAGCATGAAGATTGCCACTTCTCGCGTTTAGATTATAAGCGAGAAGTAGCACCTTCATGCTTTACTCGCCCGAGATAGCACTTTAATGTTTTGCTGGAGCGAGCGAGCATCTTCTAGTTTTGGCCTACTTCTAGCTCCATCTTGTTCAATTCCGCGATCGAAAACTTACTAGTTCTTACTTCTTGGTTAGCTTTTTATTGTTTATATTTTTGGTTAAGTATCATCCAGTCGATCGCGTGCGTTGGCATACTATCGTTAGGATGCCTCGATCTGTCTAAAATGCAAATAAGAATAAGATACCTCCTAAACTTATTCACTTCTATTTCCATAGCGAGCGCCACACAGTTTTCTATTCTCCCAAAGAGAACGTGTTTTAAATATATTTAATTCCTTCTAATTGTACCGGTAACACACTTCACAGAAAAATTTTTTATTCCTCAAAAGTGGTGATATTTTGATTTTATTTAATTCCTTCTAATAAGTTCACAATATATGTGTAATAAGTTGTTTTAATTCCTTTATGCGGAATGTAAATTCTGACATTTCAATTCTCACCAATTCTACTCTGCCTCTCTAGAGTTAAAATTATTGAAATTGACACATTTGCATAGATTTCTTTGTTACATTTTTTAAGACGTTTAAATAAAATATTAAAATAGAAATACATATAAATTTGAATATTTTTCGATATTATAAGTTATAAAAAGATTTAATAATGAAAAGTAGGTTAAATAAATGCTTTCGTTAAATTTAAGTAAGTCAATTGATCGGAATAGAATTTGCACTTTTTCTGTTCCCGTTGGAGGATTTTTAGACGGAGGAAAAATCGCGTATTCATAGGAATACAAATTCCTAATTTTTCTTAATTCAACGCTTATACCGGGTAGGTACAAGAATTTTATGCCTCGATATCATGGCTCTATTGGACATATACTTTCATCAACTATTTATTTGAAAGAACTCTGCGTTTAAGTGTTGTATTGGGAATAAGGCTGTTTGCTTGATTCAGCCATATCAATCGATGTATTGTAGCGTGCATGTTATGCGAGATTGATGGGCCGGTGAGGTGCGCGTCGACTCGGCATTAGTCGCCGTCACGAAGGAATAATAAGGAGACCCAACTCCCAGTGGGAAGCCATTTGAAATTGTCAATAGGTTGTGTTCTTTTGTTGATCAGCAGATTCTCAAGGGTCTGAGAAGCTCTGAGAAATTCTCCGCAGGTACTCAGGTAGATTTATTTAAAGTTCCAGGTAGCTCGTTTAAATGTTTTAAAGGCTTTAAAATGTTCTTTCCGAAATTGAAATAAAAATAAGATCATAAATAACAAGCAGAGATGCTATGGCAATAGAGTAGCCTACACTCAAGAGTCCTTTGTTAAGCTTTCGGATTAAAATTTAGAAATAGATTCTTTTTAATTTCATAGTTAACAGTGAGGGCATTAAAAAAGCGAAGTGTATTCGTCTTCTTCGGCGTGTAACTTGCACCACAACCACGCACTTGACACCTCATGCACGGAGAGAACTGTTGTAGTATATGCCAGTGATCCCAGATCTGAAACGAGATGCGGTCCAATACTATGACAGGGCTATCTCCATGTGAATATAGTAGGAGACGCTGTAAATGACTGATTTGCGCGCAACCCATTTCTCCTCTTCTGAATTTGAAAACTCGAAGATGCACGATTGCCGGTCGGAGCACTTCGTCGATTCTATTTGTACATCTATCTGCTAACAGCTAACTGCTTTGAATTAAATTGAGGAGATTGGGATTTTAATATTTCCAGATTTCGATGCTGACGATTCTCATAATTTGAATAGATCGCGCGCCTCTTAAAATGCGTATATTTTGAGGTTATGTTATTTCATATATAAAATATAAATTATATAAATATTAATACTATTATATATATAAATATATACGTATATTAATAATGATAATATTATAATTATG
>NC_046659.1:33305432-33306712 GCF_010883055.1 Belonocnema kinseyi
TTTCTTTAAAAAATTATTTATCTTTATCTGAAAATGTAACTATTATATGATTGATTAAAAATTAATCGTTTATATTGGTTAAGTTGAAAAATCGTTTTTTTTATATAGAACATTAATTTCCTTGGTCAAAAATTCACCTTTTCCCTTGAAAATTTAACATTTTTGTTGAAAATTCGTTTTTTTGTCTTGTTCAATTCAATTTTTTAGCACAGTTTTTATCTGGAAATTGTACTATTCCATTTTTGTTTGAAACTTGATCCTGTACATTTTATTAGTTGAAACGCCAATTATTTGATAGAAAATTAATTTATTTTGTTGAAAAGTAAAGTAAATTAGATTTTTTTCCTAAAATTAAAAAAAACTGAAAAATAAAAAAATTGCCTTAAAATCGTCCTGATTCCTTTTTTTTTTAATTTTTAAAATCTTTTCAACTACTGACTTAAAATTAATTTTTCAAACTAAAAAATCATTTTCAATTTTCTTAGCAATCACAACAACCTTTTTTATTCTTTTTGAATATTTTACAATTCTCAGAAGCTTTTTTTTTTAAATCTGCAAAAATCTACATCGTGTTTCAAATTATTTCAAATAATTTCAAGTTTTAAATTAATTTTGAATATTATTCTAAATTAAAATTGTAGCGTTCAAACTTAAAATTTAGCTCATTACAATTTTAACAAATGAAGGCTTTTTATTTCTAACCACCCTGTTCTAATTTGTATAGTTTTTAATTGTTGTTTATAATGGCTTGTCCCAAATCTGAATTATTTTTTTTTTTTCAAAAAATCTCTGATCCAATTCAGAAATACATACAATTGCTTTGAAAAAAATTTTTAATTCAGAAATATTTCATTTAAATGTTCAATAATTCATACGTATAAAACACAAACTTTTAACACCTTTTAATTTAACAATTTTTTAAATTAAATTATTTTAAAATACGAAATAACCGTTTAAAAATTTGTATGACTTTAACATTTGAGAGATTTCTGGTTAAAAAATACAAATTACGCTATTATTTTTAAGGTTCAAAATAATAATAATTCAAAAAAATTTCAGTTCGTAACATTAAAAATTGAACGATTAAATTAATTTTTTAACTAAAAACTTTTTAAAATAAAAGTTACATTGTTTTTATTTTAAGTTGTTCCAGATTAATTTTTTGGCATTGTTATTTGGAGATAAAAGTTTTAGTTCGCCAATTGAAAATGTTAGAAATTAACTTACTATCAAAATAATTGAATTTTCAACTAAAAAAAAAAGAGAATAACAAATTTCCA
>NC_046659.1:33306812-33310392 GCF_010883055.1 Belonocnema kinseyi
TTTAAACATACTTGGAAAGCTTCAAAATCTTATTACGAAATTTTGAGAAATTTAGAAATTCTTTTAAATTTAAAATTATTTTAGAAATATTTTCAGAACTTCAAAATACCTGTCAAAATGAATTAAATTTTTTCTAACATTTTCAGAAAATCCTGAAAATTGTAGAAAATTTCTTTACAATTTGAATGTATGAATAACAATTGAACGTGTATCATTTCTAGGCGAAATTTGATTAATTTTAAGAGATTTGTAGAAGTTTAGAAAAGATTCAAACTTGAAATGATATAGCCTAGTATAAAACAAAATGCAGATTTTCGCAGATTTTAAACAAAAAAATTAGATTCTTTTCAAAAATTGTGAAAGGCTTCAAAGTATTAATAACATTTTCATAAGATTCCTAGGAAAATTAGAAATAACTTGTAATTATGAAAAATTATTTTAAGATAATATTCAAAAAGTGTTTCAAAGATTCAAACAAAATTTTCAAAAAAGATTCTAAAAGATTTTAAGAAAAATTTCTAAACTTTGCAAAATAATTTTGAACCTTTTTAAAACTGCTAAATTTCTCTTAAAATTACTCGAATTTTTTCTACAAATTTTCATTTGTAAATTATACATCCAAATTAAAAAAATTGACTTACAAATTAAGCAATTTTCGAATACAACAATTATACTTGTAACGTTCAAAGTTTAAAAGCACTTCGAAATTTTAACGATTCCAAGTTTTCTATATCAAACAATACAGTTAAAGATTCTTTATTTTTAAATATTTGATTTCAAATTGCTTGTCTTAAATAAAAATGCAAATATTAACGTTAAAATCTGAAAATTCTTAAATTTTGAACTGGTTTAAAATCGTGTTGTCAAATCATTTCAACATCGAAGGCTTTTATTTTTGTATTTCTTTAAGTCTTTAAGAAAGCATTCAAAAATTCTTTAAATTGAAAATGTAAGCTTAGAAATAAAAATTTTAAATGAAAAATTTTTAAAGTAAAAAAATTGTGAATTACGCATCGTAAGCTAAATAATAGCATAATTGCACAACGTAATAATCCCACTAATTATTTAAAAACTGTCGAAATGGAACGTGGACAGATTTTTCTTCTACGAATTTGTAAAATTCCTGGTCAACAACAAAAATTACTGTCATTTCCCGGTTTTCCCCGGTCTCAAAACATTCCTAGTCGTTTCCCGGTTTCCCGATCGAGCGGACACCCTGTAAGGTATTATACTATTTTCTTGAAAACTTAACTATATCGTAGAAAATTCACTTTTCGTTTAAAATTTATATTTTGGTGTTGAAAAATGAACTGAAATATTTTCTAGATGAAAGTTCCAGTTATAAACAAATTTGACATTTTTATTACAATATCATCTGTTTTAGTACAAAATTGAATATTTTTTGGATAAAAATGCAACTATTTGGTAGAGAATTTAACTATTTCGTTAAAAATGCATCCTATTTGGTTAAAAATTCGCACTTTTTTGGATTGAAAATAAATTTTTCAGGTAGGAAATTATTTCTTGTTAAAAAATTCATAGTTTGATCGTCAAAACTGGACTAAAATCTGTTATAACAGAAAATCAACTATTTTTGGGAAAATTTATCTTTTTGATTTAAACCTTCATCTGTTATAAAAGAAATTTCATTTGTTGTATGAAAAAACAACTTTTTGATTAACAATCGCTCTTCTTTGCTTGATAATTCAACTTATTTGTTTAAAACGTTTGGTTGAATCGCTTTGTTAAGAAATCACTTTTTTTGTTCAAGAATTATATTTTAGGTTGAAAAGTTATCTCGTTGATTAAAACTTTAATTATCTTATTGAAAATTAAACTACTTCGATCAAAGTTAAGCTACATTGTGAAATTTTTTTTTAGTTCGAAATTTCCTTTTTTTTTGCGTTAAAATGTCTTTTTAGGTTGAATATTTAACTATTATGTTAAAAGCTTAATTATTTTGTTGAAAATTCCAGTATTTTGTCAAAGACTTATCCTTTAAAGTAGAAAAACTTCTTTTTCGTTTGAAATAAATTAATACATTTGAAAATTTTAAATTTGTATATGAAACACTGTTTTATTCCTGTTTTATGTATGTGATATTTCACTTTTCGTTAAAATTTAATAATGTAATATTGTAATTAAACAATGTTCCATTATGGTGAAAAATCATTATGACATCCTCTCAAGTTAAGGCATTTTCCTTGGGTGCATTTTTTAGTCGAAAAGCGACGTGAATACGAAGTTTAATTGTTTAAACTAACACATTTTTCGTAGTTGTAATTTTTTGTATTTTCTTGCCTTTGCAATTAATGATTTTATGACTTACGTTTATGTCAATTTTTCTAAACATATTTTATTTTTCTTATTTGTTGCAACAATCTCATAATAACAAAAGTTTGAAGCCACACATGCTCACATGTACATACAAGTTCTACCCTCTGTTCTGTACAGAATAAGCATCTGACCAAAAAAATTTAGGGGACTTTTTGCTTATTTTTTGTGCACCCCCCCCCCCCAGTTTTATTTCTTATTAATTTTTTTGTTAATGAAAGTTCTGAAGTATATGTGTTTTAAAGTAAAAGTTACTAAATGGAAACAAAAAATTCAAATACGCACAACTTCGTGTGCCTTTTTTCACAAATTTCAAAAATACTTATCGTCTAATTGGCTTTAAAATAAACATATTTTTCCCCCGAGATATTTGAAATGGATTAGGTCATTATCTAAAATGTTTACATCCAAGGATTCGCGCATGTTTTTAAATTTCATCACAGTTAATTTCCTATAAGTCATACAGCGTTTTTTCTTTTATATAGAATCCTGTTTTGGAGTATTTGAAATGCCCTAAAGGAGAAAGGGTATCACATAATTATTATGGGAGTGATAGTTCGCCAAAAGCACTGGAGCAGCAGGGTTTGGATGTGACACATCAAAATTTCCTCGTTGAAATAATCATCGACAATGAATTACAGACTTCAAACACTGAGTAAGTTGTTAATTTTGTTGTTATTTTTTGATAACAACTTTAATGAATTCATTATCATAACTGGAAATTCATGTTACTGATCACTTTCATTAAAAACGAACGGTTTAATTGCACATTTTTATGGATTATTCGGTTTACGCTCTTTGTCGCAATGAAAATTTAAATTTGTCTTATAATGTAACAGTTTATTCATAAAATATTCTTAAATATCGTATTAAAAATTATACCAATTCATATTTGATTTTTGTTCTTTGCAGGATTAGTCCTGTGCGGCTAGAAAAACTTGCTAAGGACATTGAAGAGTTTTTCCCCGATGAAGAAAAAGTAAGAATTCTTTTGACGCATATAGGAAATTTCGAATTATTTTTTAGCTTCAATATGTTTAAAATTATTTTTTATTTTTTTTAGGGCATTTACTTCATCCCATACTCTTCGACAAAGGTCAACGGAAAAGTTGTCAAAAAGAACAACGCACAAGGCAAGTTATGGTGGAAGTACAACAATAGCTGTAAAATTTTACTGAACGAGGGAACCCGTATTCGGCGGAGAGTGTCCAAAAAAGACGATCAGTTATTGCCAAGTGAGTATCAG
>NC_046659.1:33310492-33311925 GCF_010883055.1 Belonocnema kinseyi
AAAATGCCAAAGCATCAAACTCAAACAAACTGCCCCCTTCGAGACGAGCTAATAAGAACACGCGATCAGTATGAAACAGACGGTTTTCATCAACAAAAGCAAACCGGCGTTAAAGAAAATTCAATTTGGAACCTCGTTGAATATTTTCGCGTGATATTAAATTATTTTTCTGATATAGCCCATGATTTGCTCGAAGGAGTCTGCAGGTATGATATGCAACACATTTTGCATTATCTTATTTGTGGGCGTGATAAAACCCTTAATCTTAATCGATTAAATTCAAAAATAAAATCATTTAATTATGAAAAAAATGGTTTTCGTAACAAGCCGCCCCGGTTGAGATACGATGAGGTCAATAAGAAAAAATTATCCATGTCTGCAAGTGAAATGCACACCTTTATTTTAGAATTTCCGATGCTTGTTGAAGATTTAATTGAAGGCGGCATTGACATGGAGCAGGAAATCTGGCAGTTATTCTCCTTACTGAGACAAATCATGGATATTTGTTTCGCGAAATCTTTGAGTAGAGATATGATTGATATATTTGATTGTCTCGTGAACCAACATCGTAATTTGTATCTCAAATTATTTAATGATACTTTAAAGCCAAAATTTCACAACATGAAACACTACTCACAGATTATGCGAATGTCTGGTCCTTTATCTCATCTCAGTCTTTTGCGATATGAGTCGAAGCATAGAGAATTAAAAAATATTGCCTCATCAACAACCTCACGAAAAAATCCTTGTCACACTATTGCTGTTAAAGAACAGCTCCGATTGTGCTATCGCCTTATTGGCAAGCGTGGCTTATCACCTGAATTTGAATTGGGAGATGGTGATAGTCTGGATAGCGAAACGTTACGGATACAGTTAACTGAATTTGTGAAATGTATTCCTGAAAACTTTTCATGACCTTGCTTATATGTTTCGTGGGTACAAATTAATGGAACAAAGTATAAAGTTGGTTCAATTCTAGTTATTGATGTCGATCCGGAAGGCTTTGTAGAATTGGGAAAAATTTTTAATATTTTCGCCAATGAAGAGGAGCGAGTTCTGTTTGCCTGCGAGAAAATCATAGTAAAATCTTTCATTGAAGAGTTACATGCATATGAAGTAATTAACTCTTTTGAAAAGACCTGTTGTTTGGCTGAGAATTTGGTATCTCCGTATTTAGCGATACATCATTGCTTAAACGACGGACGAGATGTTTTGTCACTCAGACATGCATTGTAGTCTTTGTAAATATATCTGTGTATATTTTTATATAATACGTATGCGTAATTGTTTCCAAAATATATCTTATTTTAAATATATAAAATATAAGCTTTATTGCATTTTTGTTTTAAATTGTATAGCAAATTGAACAATAAATTGTGTAACAATGAATTAGTTATTAATTTTCTTTGATACCTTGCTAATGACTTAATTAA
>NC_046659.1:33312025-33318238 GCF_010883055.1 Belonocnema kinseyi
GACTAGACAAGCGTTTAGTAAATTCAACCGCTAGCTTAGTCTGTCCATTATATACTACTCCGTTTAGTAAATCTCACCCTTGCCGGGGTGAGAGCTACCAAATATTTTTCTCCGTGTGGTTTAGAACAAAAATTCTTGCCACCTGCATCAAAACAACCGAACAGAACCTCTCTAACTTACATCAATTTGACAAACTTTCTCACTCGCACACTTTTCCATGTATAGGAAGAGGACAACTGCGCACTTGCGCACGACAATTTAAGATCTTCCTGTAATGTGCATACCACTGACGGTAATGTTTCTATTGCCAAGTGGGGAAACGGAGTAAGGTTTCCTTATTATTGCTTCGTGGTCGCCGTCTTCAGACTTGTTTTATAGCAAATGAGGTTAGTGAAGAAGCTTTTGAATACCTAACTCCAAAATTTGTACAAGGTAAAGATTTATTAAATATTCTATGAAACAATTTCTAAATAAATGATGTATTTAACATTTATTTGCCTTTCATTTCTGTATCTTCAGAATATTTAAATTTTATGTATACATTTCAAGGGATTTAAAGGGAGTTATTTGATTTAAGCATTTTTAAAGTTTATAATTGAATTTCAAAAGATTTGAAAATATTTGAACTTATTTAAAAGAGTTCAAGATATTTTCAATGAATTTAAAAGATTTTAAGTAATTTTGAAGAACTTTTAAGGAATTTCGGTTTAATTTTAAATTAATTTTTTAATAAGTAATCCCAGGCAGAGTTACATAAAAAATATATTATAATTGATATAAAAGTGTTGTGTATAATGTAGAAAAGTTGACATTTTAGACAAAATCGAGTGCGAAGCACGAAATACGTGATGAGAATCTGTTCGTTAAAACCAAAAGAGCTTTAAAAAAAGAGAGTACAAAATCACAACATTACAGTTGCCGGTCCGTTCACCTTTGATTTTAAAAGGTCTGTGCCCGATTGCGGAAGAAATGCAAAGACCAAGTGCGGAGTGCGATTGCCACCAGTCACGTGCCGTAAGTGCGCTCAAACTCTCTTTTAACGAAAGAGAATTCACAATTACAAAATTACAGCGGTGCATGTTTTGAGTCTCAATTTTAAAATTTTTGCGCAAGAATGTCCGAAAATATAAAGACCGAGCGTGTAGCGCGAGGTAAATACATAATCGAGCGCGAAGCGCAAGATAAATGTACAATCGAGCGCGAAACGCGAGATAAATACATCAAGCGCGAGAACCAACAGTTGCGCGTCCTAGGCGCGCTCAAACTTGCGAGCCGCGCGAACGTTTTTCCGCGAAAAATAAGCTGTGATTTTTCATTTGAAATGACATCAGTTATAATATTCTGATTCTTAAAATCACAGAAAAACTATTTTTTCAGATATCTGACTTATAAACGAAAACTACCTTAATTAAAAGATATGTTTGAATAAGTATTTGCTATGTAAATTTTTTAATATAATGTATTGAATGTCTTAATTTCGCTCCATTAAATCACTGACTGAGCTCAATCGCAACGGTTACGGGGAGAGCAGGTGCAAAGGGAGTTTGGGAATCAGTACTTACTTGCATGTGTAGGCGAAATATTCAATGGATCATTTCGCACTATGTTGAAATTAGGACCAAAAGTGATTTCGAGGAAGGATCCTTGACTTCATTAAAATTCCATGTTTAAATGTTGAAGGAGAGAAATAAGTAGCCACGCAGTAACTCAACAAACTGACTTTATTTTAATTCAGAGAACGTTGCTCGTTCTTACGCGAGATGCGTTCAGACTTTGTACAATTCAGAGAGCATTGCTTGTTCTCAAGTAAGGCGGACGCTACCGCGAGGAGTAGGGAGACGTTGATGATAGCAGGAAAGCTGAGAAAGGCGGAAGCTAGGAGTACGGTGAATGCAGAGTGAAACTCACTCGTGTGCTGTGTAAGTATTGTACAACCTATTGTGGCTTTATAGAACACTAATATTAATCGCATAAATTACTTGTTGAAGATAACAGTATCTGCAGATTTTGTCAGACATTTAAAAATCATCGTCCTTCAAATATCGAGATATATATCAGAATATAAATTATTCTGCACAGCAGGCGAGAATGTAGTAGAAAAAATTTGAATGCAAAATTTGCAACAACTAAGCAAATAACTACATTACCGGCGCTTACTTTTTACAAACTATTATCTATGCCTTTATTTGCAAAGATTCATGATTCTTAGATATCGAGATAGTGCACTCGAAGAGATTTAATGCTAAAAATTAATTAAATTATTACCATTATTATTATGTTTTCATTAAATTTATTATTGTACACAGCAGACGTTGAATTTAGTGACAATTTTTTCAGGAAAAACGTTGAATCTCTCCGAGTGCACTATCTCGATATCTAAGCATAATGTATCTTTGCGAATAAGAACGTAGAAAATAGTTTGCAAATCTTTCCTGCAAGAATTGTTACTAAATTCGAGGTTGGCTGCGTAGAATAATTTGTAATTTAATAAATCTTTAATCTCTCCAAGTGCACAATCTCGTTATTAAAGAATAATGAATCTTTGCGAATAAGGACGTAGAAAATAGATTGAAAAATTTTCCTACAAAAATTGTTACTAAACTCTACGTCTGCTGTGTAAAATAATTAATTAAATAATAATATAATAATAATTTGAGGCGCCCAGGTCTTCTTGGCTCGATCTGGCTTCATATTGAGGGCGTTCACTCGCGTAGCCTTATGAAGCCTTATGAATATATGAATTAGACTTTAGTATAATATCGTGCCAAAATACGGAAAACTGAGGTTTTACTATATTTATTCGTAATTCAGTACCGAATGTTAAAATTATAATACGAGTGTTTAAAACACAGAGACGATAAAGTAGTATTCTGAATGCGAAATATTATGAATCTCTATTTCAAGAATTAACACCATCGAAAAATGATATTCTTTTTAGTGAGTTTTCGAAAAATAATTTGAATAAAAAGTATAGTGAATATCATAACGTCGAAAAAAGTATTTCAGAAATTGATGTCAGTATGAAGTTGACCGAAATCTGAGACTCATAGCAAACCATGAAATTATTATTCTTAATTTTTCATATAGTTTCGTTTGAGAATTCTCCTCGATTGTTTCCGCCATTTTCCGATCGAGCCAAGAGGTGAGGATTCACAATATTTAAAATAAAAGTTAACTCTTTCTATTTTAAATCCATTCATTTAATATTATATTTAAAACATTAGGAATTCTTCATCACGAAATTTATACACTAAGGTAATAAGATTTAATTCATTGAGTACAATTTATAAAATATTACATCTAAATACACTCACGTTTTTTATACTGAGATATACTGAGATATCAAATTAGAGAATGTTATCCATACAAGAATATTATCAGTACCGTTAAAAAATTTATTTTATAAAAAATTAATTTAATCATTGAAAATAATAATGCCCTGAGTTTTCAAGTGACGCCGCTTAGCCGAGATTTTTACCAAATATTCCATAATGTAAGTTAGCCGTGTCGTTTAGTTGTTAGGGAATGAGTTATTTTTCATATAGTCGTTTAAGATTCTCATATGCTTTGTATGGCAACTTCAAACGATGTTCTCACTCTTTCAAATAAATGTATGACTATCGTTTTAACTTCAATTGTTAACTTTGATATAGTGAATTTTGAATTCTCAAAAGTTTTAAAAGAGTTAATGCAACATCCTTTCCATTTTTTCAAACAAAAATATTAGTTTTAAAGGCTGAAACCGCTATATTAATTTTTTATACGCAAACCCTGTTTTCCCTGTTTTGAAACTATATTATAATAAATTTTCATTCATTTTTATCATTTATTCTGACAAAAAGTCTCTCAGTGTAAGAATAATGAATCTTTGCGAATAAGGGCTTAGACAATAGTTTGTTAAAAGTATGCGCCGGTAATGTAGTTATTTGCTTATTTGTTGCAAATTTTTCCTGAAGAAATTTGTTACCAAATTCGACGTCCGCTGTGCAGAAAAATGTCTACTCTATATCTCGCTATTTAAAGGACGATGATTTCTAAATGTCTGCGAAGATCTGCAGATATTGTTATTGCCAATAAGAATTTTATACGATTAATATTATTGTTCTATAAAGCCAGAATACTCGGAAAAATTTAGTCGCTTAAAATGTAGGCGATTATTCAAAGATTCTTGGACAGAAAGAAAAGTCTTCAAATGTTTTAATGCCATTAAAGAAATAATAGAAAACTATTAATGAGTTGTAGAATAACGTCTACTAATATTTAAAAACTGAGTCGCAGAAAGAAAGTCGAGTAATTCTGATGTAGAATTATTTTATAAACTAAGCGATCTTCTCTAAGAAATACTCTATAGGTTAACAATATTTGAAAAGTTTCTCTAGAGTTTACATGACAGTCGCGAGGAATTTGAAAGAGGTAGGATTTAAAACATAATTTTGTACATGATAGTATAAAGTTGATCATATTTTATATTATTTTAAACGGAGTTTTAGATTTCTTGCTAAAGATAATTTAAGAGACGAGAAATCAAAGAACTGAGCCACTTCAGCTTATCGAACTTCGTCGACAGTCGCAGAAAACGAGAGCTGATGCGCAGCAGTGTTCACGTATATAGTTCACTTCTGATCTTTTACCTTTACAAACTGAATTAGAATTTAATTTTGTAGGCAGCAGGTTTTAAATTGATATATTTCTAATTTTATTAACTTCGAAAGGATAGAAAAGTTTAGAATGTACCGCCTCTTCAATGAGATTACAAATTTTTTTATTTATTACTTGAGAAACATACAAATTTAAGAAGCCTAAAAGTTTGAAAGTTAAAAAAATTAGAAATTTCAAATAGAATATATTAAAAGTATCTGTATTTAAAAATTAATTTCATACAATTTATGAAAATTCTTATAAAATTGCCTAGTTTTTTTACTTTTAAATGCTCGAATTTTACAAGCACTCTATTTTGATGGACTGAAGATTTCAAATCTTTTCATTATCAAAGGTCATAATTTAAATAAAGAATTTGAAAGCTTAGCAAATGTGGCAAATTCTTTTAGTCAAACAAACAATAAAATTATTCATTAAAAAATATTAATACTTTACAAAGGATTTTGTCAAAAATCTGGGTTGTTTGGAAAGTAATTTCTCTCAAATTTTTCAAATCCTTTAAAATCTTTTAAAATACCTTGAACTTTCATTTAAGATTTCTAAAGGACTTTGGGATTTTTTTAAATAACCCTTGCCACATGTTTTTAATTCTTTGAAATTCCTGTAAATTAGAAAAATAAATTAAAAATTCCTTGACATCTTTTAAAAGATCCTCAAATATTCAAATTCCTTAAAAATCTTTTGAAATTTTGTAAAGCTTCAGATTGAAATTTAGAAAAGAAAAATTTCTCAAAACGTTAAATATTGAAATGATTGTAGATTAGAGTTCTGAAAATGGGATCAATAAAAATTGAAAGCACTGCCGTGATTTGAGAAAACAGCGTTAACTGCAAAAATCGAAAAATGAGTTTTTTATAACATTGGAATCGTGAAGAAACGATGCACCTGACTATTAAAATAATTTTTTTTAAATTGTTAATAACTTTTAGAATAATTATGGCTAAATTTTGAAATCGCCGTTGACTGAAAGTTTGGCGAGTCGTGATTTGGCAGAGAGCCGTAACAGACCGCTAACTGCAGGCTCAAATCATGGACAGTTGAATACGTCACAGAAAAATTCGAGAAAAAGCCGCAACGGTGTTTCAAAAAATTTGAAGGTTTCGAAATATTTTAGGGTATTTTAAAAGGTTCCAAGGAATTTTTAATTAATTACAGAAATATAATATAAGATTTGAAAAGATTTGATAATCTTAAGATATTTTAATAGATTCTAAAGAATTTTGTAATGATTTCAATAATTTAGTACAAGATTTTAAAGGATATAAATATTTTAGGGTATTTTAAAACTTGCAAGGAATTTTCAAGAGCTTTGAAAAATTTAAATAGAGATTTTAAATATTTTAGGATGTTTTAAAACAATCCAAGGAATTTTCAATCAATTTAAATAATTTAAATTTTGTTGATTTTTTTTAAATTTTTTAATTTATGTATTTTATTCAAAGTTTTTTTTGCAGAAAACTAGTTGTTTTAGTTGAAATTTTATCTATTTCTAGTAAAACTTGGTCAGCTAATCATTAATATTAATATAATATTTTATATTTATAATATTAACAT
>NC_046659.1:33318338-33321809 GCF_010883055.1 Belonocnema kinseyi
ACATTATATACACCTAAAAAAAATAACCTGAAAATCGACGTATACGTGAAATTAAGTATCACGCGAAACATTAAAATCGCCAATTTCTTTCAAATGCGGATCGAGATATAAATAGAAGAACACCGAAAATTTCCGAAGCTTTCATTTTCGGCTTAAACGCGAACTTACAGTGGTAATCATGCACATTCTGTTTCGCGGCTCCCAAGCGGTAGGTATGGTGGGGTTAAATTTATACCTCGATCTACAGTTCTGAATAATATTATACATTACATTACAATTGAAAGACTAACTGAATAAGCTTTCTAACATTTTCGTGCTTATAATATTGTTCAGTACAGTTAAATTACATCTAAAATCGATAAAATATTTTGTTTATACAAGCGTTCTCAAAAGTGAGACATTCTCGGGGCCTGCCATACTGTAGATACGGCTCTGATTCCCACAAGAGGTGAAGGAAACACCTAGTTAGTATATAAGGGCCGTTCGAATATTAATATTCAACGTACGAAACTGCGTTAGTCCGTTATTGTATACAGCGCAAAGAGAAATAGAGAGTCACAATGCATTAGAAGTATCAGTATATATATGTATGTATGTATGTATATATATTTTTTTTATAAACATACTTTTGAATTTTGAACTCTTTCAATTTTTTTATGATTACTAATTATTTGTAAATAAGCTTCCAAGCTTACAATTCAAATTTTGAAGACTTGAATCCCATCGAGTTGAAAAGTATTCATATTTCATCATTGAAAATTTTTGAAAATTATGTTTCGAAGCTTTGCATTTTTACTGATCCCATTTTCGAAACTTTAATCTACTAGCATTTGAATATTTAACGTTTTGAAACTTTTCTGTTTTATAAATTTCAAGAGATTTCAAAAGATTTTAAATATATGAGGATGTTTTAAAAGATGTAAAGAAATTTTCAATTTATTTTTATAATCAAAGGAATTTCTAAGAATTAAACAAACTTTAGCAGGGTTATTTGAAAATATTCCAAAGTACTTTTCAAATCTTTAAAAAATGTTCTAGGTATTTCAAAAGATTGTGAAGGATTTGAAAAATCTAAGCCAATTTTAAAACATTCCAAAGAATTTTCAATTGATTACGATAAATTAATATGAGATTTTGAAGGATTTGATATATTTGAGGATATTTTAATAGATTGCAAAGAATGTTCAAATTATTTAAATAATGTAATATGAGACTGTCAAAGATTTGAAATATTTTAGGTTTTTTTTTTAATTTCAAGGAATTTTCAAGAGCTTTGCAAATTTTTAAGAGACTTTAAAAGGATTTGAAGGATTTTAAATATTTGAATCTTTTGCAGTTCTTTAATTTTTTTTCACTTAAAATATGTGGCTGATTTTCTTTTTTTTTTTTAGTCAAATATTTAGAAGTTGATAATCCAATGATTTTTCGATCGCGCCTGGTGTAATAATTCTGAAAAAAACCCTGAAGACAATGATGATGTGTGTAGACCTAAAAGTTAAACATAGAAACATAACCTATAATTCCTTGTGGCATTTGAAGATTTTCTTAATCTGGCATTAGATTTAACCAGCTATAGATAATAATTGTAGCACAAAGAGACAAAATGTACAAACGGATTTTAAGGTCAAATACTGGACAATTAAAAAACACAAAATTGGTTGATTTATCTCTCAGATTGTAGCTGTCAAAAATTGCTTGCTTCGCTATCGAACACTTTAACTGAGTGTAAAATGCCAACCACCTCAATTCTAATTTCTAAATCTGGCTGTGTCAAAGCTGACATCAGGTTGCGTGCGTGCGGTATACCTATGGTGACCACGCGACGCACACATGTAAAGGGTTGAGGGCCACTTTCATTTACCTCATGTCGGTCATTGTCGGTGGTCCAGAACTTTGCACACCGACCGAGTCCTGGAATCACTCTTGAATTTAAAACCGATACACACACATACACACACACACATATATATATATATATATATATACATATATATATCAAATAGCCATCACGGGTAGAAGGGCGAGTATGGGCGCTATGTTTCTATCAACTGATTTTCTAATGAATTGTGACTCTCTATTCTCTCTGACAGCGTTATATTTGGTAGTATTAAGTTAGTTTATTATAGGTTTACGTATAAGCCATAAAGTCAGGTATATGCTGCAAAAATATTGTATGAATTGATGGGTGTATATGTATATATGCATAGAAGCGTGGGTGTGTGTTGAACTTGTGACGCTACAAGTATTTTTTTTCTCTTCTTTATTTCCTTTCTCTTCGATTTTCTTCGACTGTCGCTGAGACTCTCGTCAATTGTATTAGAAATTTGATACCGTTGTTTATTTAAACTCTGCAATTAACATTTTTTTATTCTTCTGAAATGTTTCATAATTTCTAGACAATTATTGATCAGATTCTTAAACAACGAGGTTTCAAAACTTTACTCAACTTCTTCTCGTATCCGAGACTAATAAACAAAGCCGACGAATTTTTAAGCGACTAATTCTTTCCGTGTATGTTTTAAAATACTTACCTTATTTATATGATAGTACCTAATGCACCATTTTCATATGTGTTTTGCACGTTAGAGCATAACAAGATAGACAAATATTTCAATAAAACATTTTTTTAAATTGAAAAATTATTATCAGAGAGTTGACAGCGGCATCCTTTTGTCACTTACCACAGTTTTCCTATTTCGAGACCAAGCAAGACATGTCAATATACAATTACAAAAAGGAAGAACACAAGTCGCATTTTTATTCTAAGGGTACCTTTTCACGGAGCCCTGTTTTTAATTAATCGTGGAATTAATATTTTTCATAGGATTCATTTCTAGCTACTTTGTTGGTTTATGGTCTCCGTGAAAAGGTACCCTAATTTAAAAGTCCCGCCAAGAAGAGTGTAACTTTCACCGACAGTGCATGCTTGGTATTACGATCAAGTACGGCTGAGGGTGGCGTCCACGAAGGAATAATAAGGAGACATAACTGCCAGTGGGAAGCCTTTTGAAACTGGCAATAGAAACATTACCGTAAGTGGTAGCAAAGATATTTTTCCTACATGCGGCAAGGGTCTAGTTAGGCCACATGTCGCGAGAGCGGCGCTATCATCGAATTTGTGGCTTCGGTTTTTTCCGGTACTTTTCGGCTAGATTCGGTTATGCCGCTGCGTTCAAACGGATTATTTTGTACAAATGCCACGAGGCGCCGCAATAAACTCTGCTTTGTTAAGGATCCTCTGGATAAGGATGTGCCAATGTTCTCCCTCAACGGACCAGTGAAAAGTGGACAGGAAGTGACGTAAGACTCCCTGCGCAAGATCGTACTTTTAACCAAAGATATTATAAGCATAGATGCGGCACGGGAGGTCGGAGTGGGAGAACGATATATATATATATATAATTAAAAATTTGTCATAAGGACAACCGCAGGATTTCGCCGGGAGCGCGTGCTAATCTGAAAAATTGCACC
>NC_046659.1:33321909-33335323 GCF_010883055.1 Belonocnema kinseyi
TAACTACATTTTTGCATGCCTCAAGGTGCTGCCCTCTTCATATTTTCGACGTTTCTATGGCAACCGCGTCCTTTGCCTACGTCTACGGGAGGGGTGGGGCCAAGGCGCACATTGAAAGTCTAACCGAATATGCCGGTGATTTTCTGTTTCTCGATTCTCGCGCTTGCCTTCGCCAGCCATATCTATAGCTGATTCGGGGCTGTCTCTGCACGCCAAAAATATTAAAATTAATGAGGGCCTAAAATTATTATATTTATTATGATGTTAAAATTAATTAATTTCTTTTACGGTTTCTTTTTAAAAAAGGGACATTTTCGAGATACTAAATAAATTTAAAAAAATTCTTTTCGTACTTTAGATTTTCAGTGAAATTTCAAAAATTATTATTTTAATCTAAATTTAAAATTTAAATGAAATGAAGATGAATTTAAAAAGTAAATAAATTTTGGTTTAATTCAGAATTCAGTTAAATTTAAAAATTTAATAAATTCCGTTAAATTAATTCCTCGTCTGGTTTCTTTTAAAAGAGAAATTTTCGAGATACTATATAAATAAGTTTTAAAAAATGTTTATCATATTCCAGAATTGTAGCGAAATTTTGAAAATTATTTTTAAAAATATAATTTTTACAAAAATATTAATTTGAAGGTTCGAATACTTCATTGTATAAATTTCTTCTACGTGTATTTTTAAATCCAAAAAGATTTTTTTTTCGCATAATGAAGGTATAATTGAAGTAATATTTACACTTCTCTGTAGCGTCAAATTGACAATTTACATTTAATTCCGAGGAAAAATGTAAGGTTTGCACTACTCATTTAATTATTGAACAAAATTACTTTAAAATTCTGTTTTATTTTTTGAAACTTATAATCTTTTTTCTCGTAATTTGATTAATTACAAAACCCAGTAACTAGACTGTGCGTTACACATTATAATTTAATTTTTAAAGTTTGAGGGCAGTTAACCATATGCAATTCTTATGCTTTTCAGAATTCACAACTTCAAAGAAATACAAATGTTTATAAAAATAATTCAAAGAGTCAAAGAATCCAACAAAATTCAAAAGAAATATAATGCGAATAGAAGTGTATCTCAGCAACTAAGGCTATTACAAAAAAAATGGAAAGAATTCAAAAGAATTAAAATAATTCAATATTTTTTGAGAACCATGAAATGACAGGAAATTTGTTTCCTTGATTAAAACGGCCACCTGAAGTTCTCAGCATTTAAAAAATTATTATATTGATTGGGATTTTCCTGTAAAGAGAGTAATACTATTTCGTATTTGTAAAAAAATTCCCACCAAGGATTGAAAACATTTTTGATTTGATTTATTTCAAGTGAATTTTTTTTAAGTTTGCAATAACAAAGAAAAACTATCCAATTAGGGGTTTAAGTGTTTAAAAATCGTGATTTATTTGTTTCATAAATAGTTTCGAAATAATTTTCACATTGTACCCATCAGCTGGTTTTTAGGTAAGAAAGTCACGAAGAGGATCACAGGGTCTCTTATTATCTCAAACTTGTAACTTACGCTATGCCTTACAGCTAAATAAACCCCCTCAGATCAGTTATTATTTAAAACTCACTTTCAATTGATTAGAATGCAATATGAAACACTTTGAATTCCTAAGATTTAAAGTCGAAATACATAATGAATTTGCAACAAAGAAGATTAATTTTCTTATCAAAAAGACGAATTTTTAACAAATTCTATGAATTTTCTACCAAGTAGTTGGATTTTCAACATATAAAGGATCAATTTCTAATCAAGAATAGAGAAGTTGCAATTTTCAGGGAAAAAAGTAATTTTTCACATAAAAAATACCAAATTGTCAACAAAAAAAGTTAAGTTTAAAGCCAAAGAGGCAAATCTTGCAGAAATATGATTAAAAAAACTAGATTTAACAAACTCGAAAAAAAACACATAAAAGTTCATTTACAAACGAAACCTACTTTAATTTTTTACCAGATTGTTAAATCATTACAAAAAATAGACTAATTTAGACCGTAACAACTGCATTTTTAATAAAAAAGATAATATGGAAAAAAAATCAAGAAAATTAATTTTCGACCAAAAAGATGAATTTTCTACCAAATGGTGGAATTAAATTTTCAACAAAAGAGTGAATCTCAAATATCAAGGGGAGTCCTGAAAATATGAATCTTTAATGATAAAGTTCAACTTTTAACAAAGTCGTTTAATTTTCAATTAAAGAAGATAAATTGCGAACAAAATAGTTCAATTTTAAACCAAAAAAATGAATTTTCCAGCATTATATTAATGATTTACCAAAATCAGACAAGCTTTCAACAAAATATATATTTTTTTAATTTTCAGATTTTAAAGCCTAGAGGATAATTTACCTATAAAAAGGTTGAATTTTCAACTAAAAATATGATTTTTTAAGAAAAAAAGTTAATTTCCTACCAAAAAGTCAAAGTTTCATGAAACCAGTTTATTGGTTATAAAAATCGTTTAATTTGAAATAAAAAAACTTAATTATTAACCAAATTTGTAGCAAAATACATAAATTTTAATAAGGTAGAAGCAATTTTAAAACAGAAAATATTAATTTTTAATATAAATATCAATTTAAATCAAAAATGAAATTTTTACCTTGTCAGTTTAAAAAAATTAATTCGTATTTAAAAAAAACGAATTTTCATCAAAATAGTTACATTTTGAACAAAAGAGTTCAGCCTTAAAATGACTTTTTATCCGCAGAAGATTAATTTTCTAAAAATACAATAGTTAAATTTTCGACTCAAGAGGTGAATCTATAACCAAAAGAATAATTTTTTTACAAAGGTAGTAGACTTATATAATAGTAGACTTTTTACCAAAAAGCATTTAAGCGAAAAAAGATGAGAAAAAGAGGTTTCTTAAAAACAGAGAAAAAAGAACAATTCTTTAAAAGATAATAATAAGGTAACATACTAAATGTTATCTAAGTTCGTAACTTTATTTCCACTGACCCCCAACCCCTGTTCGAACCACAGTTTTTAGCATGACCCTACGCCCCCGTGCGATTTGTAATTCAGTTTACTGACGGCCCCTTAAAGTTTCGATTTTTGTATTTAATGAAATTATCCTTATAATGTATAGTTTACAAATTGTTTAGCATAAAAGTATACAACAAAAAATCTACAAGACTCAGAAAACGAAATTACAACAATTAAAAGAATGACAAAGAACAAGTACATTGAGACTATACTTAAGAAACTTTATTTTCAATTTTATTTATATTGGATAAAATATCAATTTTACAGAGAAAAATAACAGCGTATTACTTTTAAAAATTCAAATGATTTAAAAACTGAACTTAATAAAAAAAATGAAAGAGCCAAACAAATTATCCTGATGAATTTTTTTATAAAAAAAAATTCTCAGAGTTGTAGCATTTTCAAAATTTTTAATATCAATCGAAAATCAAAATTTGAAGCCAAACAAAGTATTATATGAAAAAAAGTAAAGCAAAGAAAAACATTTTTATTTAAAAGCCCCACAAGTTTATCATAGAAACTTTTTGGATTTTCTTGTAAAATCGAAAATTCTAATTTTTATTGCACAAAAAATCATTATACATGAAAAATCCCATTTTGTGATCAAGCTATACAGGATACGAAAGAAGATGAACCAACAAAAATTGGGATCTCAAAAAAGATCTACAAATTTGTGAACAATCACTTCTTGATACGACGCGTATCTTTTGTTTTATTCACGAAAAATAACATTGAAAATCTAAAAAAAAAAAAAATTAGTGAAAAAATTATACAAGTTGCGAAAAAAATGATTTAACAAAAATTTTTTACCGGAAAAAGCGCTACAAATTTGTATTCATTTATTACATTCTTATTGTTCATGATGGAGAAAGTATTAGAATTGCCCGAGATTGGACACCACAACATTTAATCATATTTATTTTAAAAATTAATTATTTTAAATTCCAATTTAATGTGTTTCTCAATTAAAACTTTTAATGTCTTCAAATGTATAGTTTCATGTAGTCGAATTTCGACCGCCTTTTTCAAAACAACAAAATAATATTATTCATAGACAGTAAATTTTAATTGTAAAATGACTCATTTTTTCATAAAAGATGTAGCAGCTAAAAATATTTATTACGATACAATTACATTTTAATTCAATTTAAAAGTACATCTTGTATACCTACATATATTCTTGATGCAAAATTTATTCAAATAATTGATTCATTAATTGAAAATAATAATTCAAAATTCTCATTATAAGATTTCTATTTTATTTGAAATTTGAAATTTTTAAATTATTATGGATTATTTATTTATTCTCTAGGACTGAAAATACCTTTTCTCCATTTAAACAAATGCTTAGTATAGATAATTTTTTCGCATTAATTTAAAAAAGTAGAATATAGTGTTTTATAAATTAAGAATGAACAAGTCACTGAAAAGATGATTAGGATAATTCGGTATAAAATCTAGATCTAGAAAGAATGGAGTAATTTTACCATTGCATGACAAATTTCACTGTTTGGTATACGTAAATTAATAATATTAATAATAATAGCTTGGAAGTAATTTAAGTTATTAACTGAAAATCCTAAGCTTGAAATTCCATATTTTTATTTTTATAATGAAAACTTGTGAAAAGCAAAAAAAAATAAAAAGTTTTGTTTTAATATTGTATTCCTAAACAGGATAATTCCTATATTTACGTGAACATTCCGGACAATTCAAAGAATCCTTTTTATGTGAAAAAAATATTCACTTTATTTTCATATTTCTATTTAAAAAACGGAAAACGAAAAAATACTATAATATAATATCAAAAAATGTTTTCTTTTACTATTTTATTCGTAAAAGGTATAATACTTGAAATTTTTACGTAAACATTCTTGGATAATTTAAAGAATTCTTTTTATACGCAAAAAAATATACTCATTTCATATTTCTATTTAAACGATAGAAAACTAAAAAATGCCTAAATATAATATCCAGCTAATTAATTAATTATTTAATTAGTAATATTATTGACAAAATTAAAGTCAACGAAAATATTTCTGCAAAATTATTTTTTTGCAAGCAGGTACGTATTATCAGTTAATTTTTATTTATATAAATATATATATATATATAATATTTATATAATACAAGTAATATACTTATATTAATATGTATACATTATATATTAGGGCGGAGTGAAAATGATCAAATTAGTCGAATCGTTTGAGCTGAGAAAAAAAGTTAATAGTGGGTTGATATCCAAGAAAATTTGAAATCGTTTAATATCTTTTGGGGACAAAAGCTCGTGAATAATAATTTTTATTTAATTTTCGCGCAATTTACAAGTTTTTGAAAATTTGAAAATGACCAAAAAGCAAGTTTTTTTGGATTGCGCTTTATCAAAGATATTATAAACATAGGTGCGGTACGGCGCGTCAGAGTGGAGAATTATATATATAGGACATCACATTTTCTGCCCTATCGAGGTGCTACCCTCACCGTACTACGAAGTCGAATTCTTGTTTTCTCATTCTTCGTAAAATATGATGGTAAAGCAGTAAAAAGATTTTGTGAGGTTAGAAAAGTTTGACATGCATGTATATCACTGAATTTTTTCGGATCTGAAGCCTGATCCAGGTTTTCGGTACAGTCTTTTTTTTAATTATATAAAAAAAAATTTATTGAAAAATCATATTTTTAATTTTAAAAAAAAACTATTATAGAAAGAAATTTCGAGATAAACAAGTGCTGAAAACATTTTTCTTTGATAAATATATATTTAATTGAAGTAGTCAAATATTTATACCAAAGAAACAACTTTTTTAATATTTGAAGTGTTTGAACATTATTGTTTAAATTTAAAATTAAAATAATTAAAGCAAAATATATTTCTGGATAAGATATTTTGGTTGAAACTGTATATAGTATTTTTTGAATCACAAAAGTTCTTTCGAAAAATCGAAATGTTGATTGAAAAACACGTGTTTGTTTTTATTGATTTGTCGATAAAATTTTCGTATAATTTTAATTTTAAATTCAAAAAATAATTTTTAACACTTTAAATATGAAACAAAAATATATTTGATAAAAATATTTTATTCTCGTATTTTTAATAAATAATTATTATTGATTAAGAAACAATTTTATTTTGAGTTTTTTATTATTTGGGAAAAGGCTCTCTTGACATCTAGGTATGTAAAAAAGGTAAACTTCCGAAAATTTAAAAACTAATTTAAGAACTATTTATACTCTTTTAAGATGCCAATACCATTTACACAAAACTAATTGAAAAATTTGAAAATTTTTAGGCCTTAAGTTTAAGAACTTGAATTTTAACGTTAAATATGTTTCATTTTTAGAGTACAGCCTTATTGTTTGAATTTTCAGGATTTTCGTTATTAGTTATAGGTTAGGTAAAAAATAGCAATATGGGATTCAAATTATTACAACGCGAAAAAGTTCTAATTTATCATTTAAAAATGCAAAAATACACCATTTTCCATGTTTATTTGCAATCCAACGAGTCACTTTCTTCCGCTTCTTTTGAAAGTCGATCCTCTGTTTTCAGTTTTCTTTTTAAAACATGCCATGAATTCAACGCATTTCAAATTCAATGTATGCAGATGCATTTAGATGTTTTTTGTATTTAATATCAATTAATTAAAACGTTTTATTTATTTTTCACTATTGTAATTTATAACTTCTAAAATTGAATAATTGTAGCTCAAACTTGAAAAAGTATAGAATAATTTCAAATTTATAAAGGTTCTATCATATATATTGAACTATTAAAACCTCTGACCTTTTTTAAGGTTTTTAAAACTCTTTTGCAAACTTTTTTAAACAATTTTGATTGTTATTTCTTAATAAAAGGATAAGTGTTATTTAGTCTCCAGAACAGCAATTTTAAAAATATTGAAATCTTTAATAGTTGAGACATTTTAAATTTGTAGTCTTCAGTATATTGAATAATTTCAAATTTAAAGCTATTAAAATATTGCATCAGAATTTTTGAATGGAAAGTGTTCGATAATTTTAGATTGAAACATTTCAAATTATTTAGTTACAAATTAAAATCGTACAACTACAAGTTTGATTAATTTTTTGATCATTTGTCACCCCCACAAATTATTATTATTTTTTGTGTCAAGAAAATAACGCCTGATTTTTGTAAATATTAACAAATATATATTAAAGGTTCACTCCAGGTCATTTTTGTTCAAAAATCTTGTTCCTGAATAAATTGACTCTTATTGTTTCTGATTTTGTTCTGTCACTCAGGGATTGTGTTTTTCATAGAAAACATTGAAATGTGGTTTTTTCACGTTTATAAAATTATAATTGAAGGTCACTCGGGGTAATTTTCTATGAAAAATATTGACTTACAAAGAATATTGGTCAAACAATAGAATGGATTTCTTCGCCCGAGATACAAAAGTAAATTGTACTATAGTAAAAACAACTGGAAAAACTTAGACGAAAGCCAAATTCGGTAAAGAAAAAAAAACCTTTGTCGACCTATAAATACTAATTTTATTCCCCGAAAGATTTTTCAAAAATCTCTTCATAACACTTTTATTGCAACAATTTAATTGAAGAAAAATATTTCTTATAAAAATAAAAATAGTACAATTTTTACATACAATTCTTAAAATGAAAAAACTGTATGTCAAAGCACAATCCAATCCGACTATTTTTTCTAAAGTTATCCGATATACAGACAACCACAACATCAATAACAACGACGACGTAGACGCCAGAGAGACACACAGATCCCGACGTAAAAACTTGTTTTTCTGATTCAAAGAGCCCCAAAACGTCGAAATTTCATGAAATTCGCGAAAGTCATTTTTCGCATAAAACTCTTCTCATTATGGATAAGAATGTGATAAAATAATCATGGGGCCTTGGAAAAGTAGCGTTTTTCGCCTCTTGACTTTTTTCCATATCAAGCTTTTTTATCTTCAAATGTCCATTTTCGTTTGGTTTTTTGGATTTCGAAAATCCTTTAACTTTGGTAAGTTTGATTTTATCAAAAAAAGTTATCAAAGTCAAAGTCCAATTCAATCCGGCCAGTCTTTCGAAAGTTATCCGGTATACAGACAACAAAGACGACACCGGACAGACAAACAAACCCCGACGTAAAAACTTGTTTTTCTGACTCAAGGAGCCTCAAAAGGTCGACATTTGATCACATCCGAAAAAGTCATTTTTCATAAAAAACTAATAACTTCTCATTTTTGATGAGAATGTAAAAATTATCAACAAGATTTGTAGAAAATCTTTCAAAGAATAAAATGATTGTCCCGTAAGTTAGGATCGAAAAATTACTATTTCAAAAAAATGAAAGTTGTTCTAAATATTGAGCTAAACTCAGGACCGAGACAAATCGGGAAAAGAAAGTAAATTTGAAAATTGAACTGCATTTCGATTATTAAAAATTTAACAGTGATTGATTTTACAAGATGATTCTAGATCTGTTCAAAATGATATAATTTACATATTTTAACGTTAAAATTTGAACTAATTCAATTCGAAAGCCTTAATAGTGACACAAGAGTAATTAATGGCTTCTTAAATGAACGCCTTTATTCAATTTCAAAATGTTTTTGAAGTATTATTTCAGTATAAAATATTCCATTTTTAATCTATTTAGTTTGGAAATTAAAAAAAAAAAACAATTTTCAATAGTAAACAATTTGAAAAAGAATTGTCACAATTTCAGAGTGACAAATTTAAACTTTGAATGCTACAATTATAATTGTTTTATTTTTTTATCTGTATTTCCAAGGTAAAAGAAGAGATATAAAAATTTGGCACCGCTGAAAAAAATCCCGAAAGGGATGAACGAAAAATCCCAAAAAATGAAACCTCCGGCACTTGAATAATAATTTTATAAAAATTGTATTAAAAAATACATTAAAAAACACGTGCGCTTTGAAAAAAAATTTTCTGCCTAAATTTTCTTCGTACCTACATAAGAACATTTTTGAAACAAACTTTGCAGGATTCAATTCAACAACGATTTATATCAAAATTTATTTTTATTATTTTTTTTATTAATAAAAAACTCGATTTTTCAGAAGCTTTTAATATTTTTTTAAAATGTTATGCACATTTTCAAACAAAATTTTTTATACAGAAATATATCTAGGCGTCCTAACGGTAGGGTGCCAACGCACGCGACACGACTTGACGGTACTTAACCAAAAATAAAAGCAATAAAAAACTAACCGAGAAGTTAGCGTTAGAAAGTCTTGCTCGCGTAATTGAGCAAGATGAGGCTAGAAGTTGGCCAAAACTAAAAGGTGCTCACTCGCTTCATCAAATCATGAAAGTTCTATCTCGGGCGAGCAAAGCATGAAGATTGCCACTTCTCGCGTTTAGATTATAAGCGAGAAGTAGCACCTTCATGCTTCACTCGCCCGAGATAGCACTTTAATGTTTTGATGGAGCGAGCGAGCATCTTCTAGTTTTGACCAACTTCTAGCTTCATCTTGTTCAATTCCGCGATCTAAAACTTTCTAGAGCTTACTTCTTGGTTAGCATTTTATTGTTTCTATTATTGGTTAAGTATCATCTAGTCGATCGAGCGCGTTGGCATCCTATCGTTAGGACGCTTCGATATATTCGATTATTGTATTTTCAATAAATAAATAAATAATATTTAATAAACAATTTTTTGAATTGTTTAAATCATGAATTTTCTATTTCGGATATTTTATAATTCAGCCATTTTCTTTAGGAATTTTTCAAATTCGGTAATATCTTATTGTCCGAAATTTTATTTATTTTATTTTTCGTGAATTCTCCCATTCGACTTTTACATTTCGGGACTTTTATAATTTCGGGAATTTTATTCTTTGGTTATCTTTCAATTTACGAATTTTACAGTGTCGGGAATTTTATTTTTCGGGATTTTCCAGTCGCTTTTTCAAAAGAAAAAATCTCAGATCACTGTAAAAAATCCGAAATTATAATATTGTCGAAATATAGAAGTTCCGAATTAGAAAATTCTCGACAATTAACAATATTACAGAATTTGAGAATTGCCGACAGAAAATTTCCGAATTATATAATATCCAGGTTAGACAACTCCCTAGTTTGAACAATTAAAAAATAGTTTCTTAACAAATATTTTTTTAAATAGAATAATAAAATACTTATACAAAATAAGAAACTTTTTTAATGCTTAAAGTGTCTCAAAATTATTGTTAGAATTTAAAATAACAATAATTGAACAAATGTATTTTTGAATAAAAAACGTTGTTTGAAAATGTGCATTGTATTTTTGCACATTACAGAAAACTCTCGCAAAAATAAAATTATTATTTAAAAAAATGAAAATAAAAGTCGCGTTAAATTAGTCTGAATTGAATCCTGTAAACTTTGATTCAATTGAATCTCACGTGTTTTTAAATTTATGTTTATATCACATTTTTATACAATTATTGTTATTTTAAATTAAAACAATAATTTATCAAAATTAAACATTAAACAAAATTTCTATAATAAAAATATTTGATTATTATATTTGTAATAAATAAATAATATTGACCACAAAACTGTTTTCTCAATTTCTGCAATTCGGGAATTTTCTAGTTTGTATATTTTATCATTAGACAGCATTCGGCCTGGAGTTTTATTATCCGGGAATTTTCAAATTCGATAATATTGTAAACTGTCCATAATTTCATTATTCTACAATTTTTAAATTCCGGAATTTCAGATTTCAGAATTTTATAATTTCGGGAAGTTTACAGTGTCGAAAATATTTCAAACATTTTAAAAGATTTATAAGATTGTAAAAAAATCTGGAAGATTTTGAGGCATTTTTTGCAGAATATTTCATAAATTTTACGAGAAAATGGAAATCATTATAAATTTATTTAAAAGTTCTGAAAAACTTAAAAAATAATTTGAATTATATATATTTCGAGTAAGCTATAGTAATTATAATAATTCAAAGTTTATTTTAAAATATATTTTATGGAACATGATATTTTTTATGAATATGACAGTGAAATTCTGTTCGTTTAATTTTGTTTGCCAATGCGAAACGTAATCTGGCTTGGAACTGCCGTCTTAACATTTAAAAACCGAAAGAACAATTTTCATATCACTTGGAATTAGAATTATATTTTTATCAAAGTCTGAAATAATCCATAGAAATTGCAGACCACAAAAATAAAAATAAATAATATTAAAGAACTATATATAGACAATATATAGAATAAAAATTATAAGTAATAATTTTAGAAATAGTGGGAAATATATGAAACCGTAATATAAATTATTCATCGACTTTTATTTGTGGCATTTATTAAAATAACCATGTTTTGCAAAGTTATAAATGTAAAAAATTGACAATTTACTTTCAATCCAAATGGTTCCTGTCCGAGCTAAGTAACCATTAGTGCGCCTCGAGGGGCCTACTGATAGTTGCTTACAGCGCTCCAAGTGGCTGTTGTCGATGGGTCCTAAAACCGGGGAGCGATGGGTAGAGGGGAACTGATAATTTTCGCTGGACGCGCCGTCTATATTTATCGCGGGGAACTAAGCCCACACCGCATCTACGCTTATAATATGTTTGGCTTAATTAATGCTATTAATGCTATTATTCTGTTTTTTCGGAAAAAATTAGTGGTGTGTAAAGCATTCAAAAATGGTCAATTTAAGTTTTTTTTAGCGATGTTGACGATTAGCTATGGCTAAAATTTTTTTTCTCAACAAAATAGTATCATGTTTCTTTGACTCATGGTGAAAAAGTTGCAGGACCGACATATAAGAATTTTTTAACAAGTCAGTTGAATTTTTAACAAAATAATACAATTTCTTTTAAAACAGTACCATTTCTAACCAAAGACGTAATTAAATTTTCAACTAAATGGTCAAATTAAAAAAAAAAAGATTAAATTTGAACGAAAAACAGATGCTTTTTCAACTAAAATATAAATTTTTAAAGAAGAAGATTAAGAAGATTAGGAAGAAGATTGGTTTTTTTAACAAATTATTTCAAATTTTAAACGAAATGAATTAAACTCCCAAAAAGTTCCGCTTTTAACCAAATAAATAAATTTTTAAATCAAAAAGATGAATTTTCAATAATGCAGTTCAATTCCTGCCCAAAAATGAGGATTTTTTAGGAAAATAATTAAATTTTTAAGGAAATACTTAAATAATTAATAAAAATAGTTCCACTTCTGAACCAAGTAGTTGAATTGCCTAAACAATGGCAGAATTTCTGAAGAAGATTAAATTTTAAACAAAAACAGTTGTAATTGTTTTAATCAAAAATGATGAATTTTCATAAAAACACTTAAAAATTCGAAAAAAGATGACTTTTGAAGAAAGTAGTTTTCATTTTCGAACCAAATAGATAAGTATTTTGAAGCAAAAATATGCATTTAAATTTGGAATTTAACTAAATTTTATTTTTAAATTTATCTCGATTTCATTAAAATTTTAAGTTTATTTAAAAAAAAAATAATTTTTGAAATTTCAATACAATTCTAAAGGATGAAAACAATTTTTTTAAAATCTAATTACTCTTCTTTATTCATAATATGTCCCCTAAAGATTTACATGACTTCCATTCCTTACAATTTTTCCGTTTAAATCTATATATTTTCTACAGTCTTACCCTTTCTATATATACAATTATTTACAACTATTTACATAAAGTCTTATATCTAGTTCCTTATTTCTATTTCGTGCGATAGCACAATTTAGGACTTGTTAGCAAGCGAGTGAGCGAGCGAACGAAGGCGAGAGTGCAAGCGCGAGAGAGAGCATGAGAACGCAAACGCATCTTAGTCTACTTAACTTTTACTTTACCATTACTTACAATGTTCACGCTTCTAATCTAAGCGACTTCCGTTTCCTTTTTCTTTCACTTTTTTATACCCCCATTTACCTTTTTCACGTGCATTCTTTCATTCTCCCTCATTCGCTCCTCTAGCACCCTCCAACTCCTTCATCCATTCTTCTCCTAATCCATCTTCCCCTAGAATCTTAACCACATTTTCTTGCCAGCTTCCTTTATCTTTCATTCCTCTCCTACATCTTTCCCCTACATGCTTCCATGTTTCCTCCTCCCATTCACATATTCTACACATTCTGTTCTCTTCTTTTTCCCAGTACATCCCCTCCCTTACCTCGTTTCCCTGTCTAAATCTTGCTATTCTGGTCCACCTTCTCTCTCCCCATCCCTTTTCTGAATACTTTGGCATCCCTTCCTTTTTCATCATCCTATACCATTTATTGTATTTTTATTCCTCAATCGCCCCCCATCTTTCTGTTAATTGTCTTTCCCTCTCTCTTTTTCCAATTCTTCATAGTTTACTCCAGTCCCGTCTTCTATTTCTCTATCATTAAAGAACTCCCTCCTTTCTTCTTCCCACCTCGTTAATTCGATCGCCCT
>NC_046659.1:33335423-33340819 GCF_010883055.1 Belonocnema kinseyi
ATTTTATAATATTCATACTATATTTTATATAACGAACCTGATAAGGCGAAAACAAAAACTCATTGTCGTATTCCTGCCATTCTTTGTTGTTTAAAATTTCGTTCCAATGGCAAGTACGCTGACCTGTCGAGGAGGCCGCTGCACGGACACATTTACACGGTTTATACACCGGGTGCAAGCCATTTTTCAAAATCCAATATCTTTTTTAATTTTTAACAAAAGTTATGATATAAAAATTAGAGCGCTAGCAAACATTTCTTTTGTGCTAGTATGAAGTTTGCACTCAAAAGGGTCTGATGTGCGCCTGACCCACGCTCGTATACACTAAGGTACTATAATAGATGGGAATATGCTAGCTGCCATTCTAGTTCCCCGCCAAATTCAAAATCGCTACATTGATATTGAATTATATAAATACACTTACATCATATAGATTATTTATTTTTAAATTATACTGAAGCCTTGTTATCAAAACATAAATTACAAATAAAATTACGTGATATAATATAAGAAATATTTAAATTCGACTATATGATTTTTTAACCCACACATTTGCCAAAAAGTAGCTCTTGCAAAAATTATAATGGCAAACGAAATTTTACTCAGTTTATAAATAGGCGTGCGCTCAAATTATAATGATATAATTTTTTAAATAAATATTAACAAATAATAAAATAATAATAGACTATAGGGCAAACATTACTACAATACTTTTTCAAGAATTTATTATGATAGCTATTTATATTTTACATCATACGTCCTTCTTATTTGCATGGGTTAATGTGCGTCCTTCTATAGAAAAACGGGTTCCTAACCTTACTTCCTTCTGGATCTCATTTCGCTTTAATATATCAAAAAAATTCTCATAGGAAATTTAATTACATGTAAACATAATCTTCAGACCCACTATATTTGAATTATATTGTGATAGTCATAAATATTGGTAACAACTTCGCATAATCTTAAATTTAAATTCGGTTTTCATTTGTCGCGTCTATAATTTATGATCCACATTGACAGTCTTTCTCATCACCCTGGTGAAAAACGGTGATGTTTAAATCCATCCTCGCTTCTATTTTAACAAATCGGAGCACTGCATCAGTCCATTTTTCTTATATTCTAAACTTAATTTTAATTAAACTATACAACATGATTATCGCACTCTTTCCTTCGGATCGTCCAGGAACCAGAATGGCGGTTGCATATTCCTGTCTAATATAGTACCCTAGTATACACAGGTCCCGAAACTCCCAGGAGTGAGAGTACCATCATTACTGGAGCCTTCTTGTTTCTCCTGATTGCCGCTGAACCGGCAGGCGCTGCGATTAAATAAAATGTACAGCTGTTTTATTATTCTCAACCACGTTATTAACCTAACCTGCGATGTTCCCGCGATCTTTGAAATATTGTTGTTGTTGAAAATGTCCTCGAATTGTGCAGCATCAAACTTTTAAACAAATAAGAATGACTCGAAAAAGAACCGATCTACATTCAAAGTACCCGTAGATACCTCAACAAAATTTCATATTCATATATTAGATAACCCTGATAATTGATACTTAATTTAGGGAAATAATCCTTCATCATTTTATTTTAAAAACAAAAACTCTGAGGGCAACATGCGACGTGATATATTTTTAAATCTTTCTATGTTGATTGTTTCACATTCCGTTAAAATATCCACGTTTAAATTGTCCGCGCATTCCACTACTCATCTACACCGCTCCTCATGGCATTTTGTAACGTCACAGGTCGTCTCATGAACCGTGGTACCCCTTTCCCGGTCGTATGCAAACAGAAAATGTATCATCCTCTCATTCTACCATGTGAAGATGCTATGCATTTATCTCACTCTAGATTTTTCACCCAATGGAAAAACACAGAAAATCTAGAGTGAGATAAATGCATGGTATAATTACATAGTAGAGTGAGAGTAAGAAAAATTTTCCATCTGCATTCGACAGGTGTGTAAATACACCATCAAGGGACGCCACCCTCACAACTGTTTGGCGCTGATCGCTCAGGGTGACGTCCCATGTTTGCAGAACTGTGTTGCGTTTTGCGTAATGCGTCAATTCGCTAGACATTTTAGCCAATAATATGCTCCTAATTATTCAAAGAAACACTGTGATTGGCTGGAATGTCTAGTGAGTGGACGCATTGCGCAAAACGCAATGCAATTCTGCAATCATGGGGCGCCACCACGAAGCAATAATAAGGAGATCTAACTCCGTTTCGCCATTAGGCAACAGAAGCATTACCGTAAGTGGTAGGCTCATTACAGGAAGATCTAAAATTTTCGTGCGCAGGTGCGAATTGTCCCCTTCCTGTACATGGAAAACTTTACGAGTGAGAAAGTTGTTCAGCGTTAAGACGTGTAAAGTTAAGAGTCCATTACATGGACATGGGAAACAAGGGACTAGGCATGCCATTGCGGGGGTGATGCAATGAGGGGGAGGTTAGCCACCTTTTGATGTCCCGCGATAAACATGGCAGCGTCCTCATGTTTATATTTCCATGCACAGTTTGTCGGCAAAAATTCTCGTGCGCATAAGCAAATGGCACATCGTGAAATGGCGGCTCTCCCTACTCATGGAATTCTCCCCCCTCCCGTGGATTTACCCCGCTCGCCAAGGTTAGGTTGGCATGCCTAGTCCCGTGTTTCCTATGTCCATGGTCCATTATAAAAGTGGTAAGTATGTAGACTATACTGAAATTGTTTGATCATAAAATCTTAAATTGTAGTGCATTATTATTTTCTAAATCGTACGTTGGAGTGAAGAATACTGTTTTTTTCTGACACTTCCAAAAATTTTTATCGTAAAAAAACCTGTATAATTAAAAATATAATCCATATTATCCTAAGATTGCGTCAATTTGATAAACTTTCTCACTCGCACACTTTTCCATGTATAAGAAGAGGACAACTGCGCACGAAAATTTAAGATCTTCCTGTAATGTGCCTACCCCTGAGATATTTGACCTAGATGCGCCAAGGGTCAGGAGTGGGGACGGCCGATATGTATATATCTAACTACATTTTCAAACATATCGAGGTGCTGCCCTCTACAACTTCTCACCATTTCTATGGCAACCGGGTCATGGCGCACACAGAAAGTTGTTGAATTCCCAAACCAAACGTGATTTTCTGATTCTCGTGTTCACCTTCGCTATTACTATAGCAATCTTTGCTATAGCTGAGCCTATCGGCTGTCTATACGCCAAAAATGTTGTGAACACTGAATTACCTATTTATATTAAAATTAAAGAGAGCCTAAAATTATGCTGTTTTTATTATTATTTGAAATTGATTAATTTCTCTTACGGTTGATTTGAAATGAAAAATTTCCGAGATAATGAGTAATTAAATTGGACTTGCGTTTCCGGCATGAAAGTGAGTTTTTCTGATATTGTGATGAAATTTGAGGTGAGTGGATTGTGGAAGTGTGTGGAAGGGTGTGGAGGTGAGAGATAAAATTGAGGGATTGTAAGATTGCAAAGGGGAGGTAGATATTTTGGAGGATTAAGACAGATTTGTGTGGAAGTTTGTTTGGAGATTTGTGACAGGGTGGGAGGACTGTGTTGATGGATTGGTAGTAGCAGGGTTGGGTAGCGACAAAGAAATGCGCGTCAGGTAACAGACAGCGACGATAGAGGCAGGGAAGTGTAGAAGGCGTAAAAATTTGAATTTGATTAATCGTTATTGGAGCGAGTATCTCTTCGGAAGAAACAGAATTAGAGCAGGAAGTGTTCAGTACGCCGAAAGTGATGAAGGAAAGGAAGGCAAGGGGGAAGTATAAAAAAAACCATAGAAAAGGAAAGATTAAGAGCAAAAAGCGTAGGGTCCATAGAAGCATTTATCAAAAGGAAGAGAGGGGATAGGGAAAGCAGTGAAGAGAAGGAAGATCTCGGGGCGAGTATAAAATACCAGAAAATGTTTAGATCGCCCCCGGAAAAGCAGAGTTTGGTAGGGAAAAGCGATAACAGGGAGGGTGCTGACGGTAGCGGAGATGTAAATGAAAAGACGATGAAAGAAGAAAGGCTAAAGGAACTTAGAGAAGTGATGATAGAGGTAATGGGGATTTATGAAGAAAAGCAGGAGAGAAGGGGAGAGGAATTAAAGAAGGAAATTAGGCGGGAAATGGCTGAAGTTAAGAAATAAATAAAAAAATGGGAAGAAATCAGGGAAAAGTTGGAAAAGAGGATGGAGTAATTGGAGCAAAAACTAGAGAAGCAGGAAAATGTTAATAATACAAAGGTAGAGGAGATAGGAGGTAGGATGAAGAAACTTGAAAGCTCGAACGGGAATTACGGTGGGGGCGAGAGTAGGAATAAGGAGGTAGAAAGGCTGAGAAACATAGAACAAAGAATAGAGAGGAAAGAGAGGGAACAAAGAAAATTAAACATAGTGATGAGGGGTATAAGATTAGAAGGGAAGGAGCTGAAGGAAGGGGTGGACGAAGTACTAAAAAGGATTGATGCTATGGTAGAAATAGAGGAAATGCGAAATATAGGAAGGGAAGTGAGAAGAGGGGAGATAATGGTACTGCTGAAACTAAATAAATGGGAACATAAGAGGGAGGTGGTGACAAAGAAGAGGTTATTATATGGTAGTCCGGAGAGAATAGAGGATGATTTGACATGGGCAGAAAGGAAGATGCAGTATAAATTAGGGAAAATAGCGGAAGAGGAAAGAAAAAAGGAAAAGAGAACATGAGTTAAGTATGGGAGAATTCAGATAGATGGAGTATGGTGGGATTGGGATGAAGAAAGGGAAGAGATAGTAAGAAATTAGGTGCAGGGAAACTAGAAGAGGAAGGAACGGGAGATAGGAAAATAAGAAATAGTAAGAAGGAAAAAAAGATGAGAAACGAAAGTAGGGAAGAATGGAAGATTTGTTACTGGAATATAGCAGGATTAGAGAGGAAAGATAAGGAGTTTGGTAATAAAACCAAAGATAAGGTACTAAATGGGAAACAGCTGAATGTAAATGTAGAAAAGACAAATATAATGAGGCTTAGAAAAGGAGGAGGAAGGTGGAAAGAATGGTCAGGGAGATGGAAAGGAATAAAGTTAGAAGAAGTCGAAGAGTATAAATATTTGGGATATATCTTGCAGGCGAATGGAGATCATGCAGCGCATGTAAGAGAAAGGATAAAAAAAGCAGCAGGGGTAATGGAACATATATGGGGAATAGGAAAATGAAGGTTAAAAAAAAACTGGAGAAGGAGAATATGGTTATTTGATACGCTGGTATGGCCGGTTTTAGGTTATGGAGCAGAGATATGGGGATAGAAAGAAAGGAAAGATATTGAGAGCTTACAAGAAAGGTATATAAGGTGGACACTAGGGGCAGACTGGAGGACGCCAGGATATATGGTGAGAGAAGAAGCGCA
>NC_046659.1:33340919-33345853 GCF_010883055.1 Belonocnema kinseyi
CATTTCTGCACAAAATCTACAACTTCGAGCACTTTTATTTTTATTTTGACAAGAATGAATATAACTTAAAAATCGAGAACTGTGCTTTAAAATTCTGATGAATTTCAACCATAAATTGTAACTGAATTTTTTTCGATTTGTTCTTAAAGAAGGTTCTCAAAGCACCTACGGCTCTAACGATTACATTCTCATTATGAAACTCGCGCTTCGTGCCCGATAATTTTTCTCCACTTAAAACACTTCATCAAGATAATAAATATACAGGGTTTCTAAAAAGTCCCGGGACGGTTGGATATTTCCTCAGGTGAAATATTTTTCAAAAAAGTGAAAGGCCATTCCTGAAGTAAATTTCAATGAGGAACTCAATGGTGACCTTCATTTTGACCTTGAAGTTGACCTTTATAGCTTTTCGAAACTCAACTTTGTTTTTTAAAATGGAAACCCCCTCTTTTACATTTGCAATCGATAGAACGGAAAATTCTACGTTCAGATACGTACCCAAGTCATAGTTCAATTGTAACATTCAAGGTCAGTCAGAGGTTATTTGAAATTAACAAAGTTTTTTAAGAAGTCAGTGTAATTTCTGAAGTAAATTTCAATTATGAATTCGATGATGACCTTTATTTTGACCTTGAAGTTGACCTTACAGTTGAAAGAACTGTAACGCGCTTTATGAATCATGGATCTATCAAGGATCTTCAGAGAACAGGTCGGCAAAAATTTGCAGGATCTGAGGAGATGCAGATGGACATAACCCAAGCATTTGTTGAAACCCACACTTTAGTTTACGTCGAGCTAGTGATGAGTGTGACGTTGCTCCTGAGACAGCACGAAATATTTTAAAAAGCATTCATTTAAATTCTTACAAAGCTCACTGGTAGAAGAGCTCAATGAAGACGATCCTGATCGTCGGGTTGAATTTTGTGAAATTATGATGGACAGAATTGATAGAGATCCTCTTTTCTTGTACATTACAGTATTTTCAGATGAATCTACTTTCACTTTAAAAGGTGAAGTTAACAAGAAAAAATTATATATATTGGTCCGACACAAATCCTGATTGGATGTTGCAGAGTCACACACAATCTCCACAAAAGATTAATGTTTGGGCCGGTATCTTGAATGATATGTTGATAGGCCCTTTCTTCATCGATTGTAATCTCAATGCCCGTGCATATGAAGAGCTTCTCAGAAACCAAATTGTACCAAGAATAAGAGAGATTACAGGCGATAATTTTCAAAATATTTGGTTCCAGGAGGACGGAGCAGCAGCTCATTATGGTCGGGAGGTTCGAGCATATTTGGATACTCAGTTCCCTCAAAGGTGGCTTGGAAGAAGGAGTGAAATCGAGTGGCCTGCTAGATCTCCTGATCTGACGCCTCTCGGCTATTTTTTAGGGGTTACTTAAACAGCAGAGTATACTCAACGCAGCCGCGAAGCTTAAACGAATTCCAGAATCGGATTCTGCAACAGGCTACTTTGATTGATAGGGAGATGATTCGTAATGCTGTAACTCATTTTTACAATCGCATAGCTTTTTGTCAAGAAGCTCAAGGTTTTCAGTTCGAACATCTTCACTGAAGCGTGAGAAGCAATCGGACTCACGCTAATCAAGCACCCCAAAGGGAATAGAATTTACTACGTGAACGTCGTTGTTCCTGGGTAATGCTAAACGCAAATGTAATCTGCTCGGAAAGAACCTTAAAAAAACCTTGAAGATCATCACCAAGATCAACAAAGAACTCACCAATGAATTTTTCGTTGAAATTTAGCTCAGGAATTTCACTGACCTCTCAGAAAACTTTGTTAATTTCAAATAACCTCTAACTGACCTTGAGCGTCACAAGAAACCTATGACTTGGGTACGGACCTGAACGTAGAATTTTCCGCTCTATCGATTGCAGATGTAAAAAATGGGGTTTCCATTTTAAAAAAAACAAAGTTAACCTTCGAAAAGCCATGAAGGTCAACTTCAAGGTCAAAATAAAGGTCACCATTGAATTTCTCGTTGAAATTTATTTAAGGAATGACGTTAACTTTTTTGAAAAATATTTTACCTGAGGAAATATCCAACCGTCCTGGGAGTTTTTAGACACCCTGTATATATTTAATATTAGTACATATGTTTTATTTCTAGTATAAATTTACATTGATATTTCTTAAACTATTAAAAAAATTCCCCTTTTTTGCACATTTTCTAAATTTTGAAAAGCATATAAATTTTTCAGTTTTCATCGAATTACCAATGTCATTGGGATAATTTGAAAATCTCTTTGCTGTGTACCAGAAAATTTTACAAAAATTTCTAAGACTCACAAAAAATTTTATTTAAATTTTGAAAAAGCTCTAACTTCTTGGATTTTTGTCTAATTAAAAATTTTAACTAAGGTAGCTTCTAAATATATTTAATATCTAGTGACAAATTCAAATGAGATTTCCTAATATACCAGAGAAATATTTCTAAAATTATTTTCCTTAACATTTTCAAAAGTTTCAAAAGTATCCCTTCTAGAAAAGAATGATTGGATCCAATTGCGAGCGATTGAAAGTAATATCCAATCCTTCGCAGTGGTGATTCCTAAAAGGTTCTGACCGATTCAGAACGATTGAGGTCGGCTATCGTTCTCTATCGGGACGCGAGGTGATTGCCAATAATTTTCATAGTGATTTTTCTGAGTTATCTTATAATCAACTATTTATTTAAATAGGGCATAACACTTATAATTTAGAAAGCGTACAAAATGTATACCGTGCAATACATAATGTAAATTATAGTGTAATTAGTAATCAGTCCGGTTAAAGAATACTGTTAATTAAATCAGGTTTGCTATTCGAAAAATACAAATGTGCTATATTTTATAACTCCCTTTGCAAAAAAATGTTTATACCCGAATAAAAATTCTTCGGCATGAGTTCGACTTGGTTATGTCTTGAGTTCGTCTCCAAGACATCGATGTCCGGCTTCGTCTCAAAACTGAGTCGAGACATAGGCCTTCGTCTTACTTTTATGGCCGCGACAGGTAAAACGGCGTTTACTTGTCTTAAGCCGAGCCTTGTCTTGGCTAAGACGACGCTTACTTGACTTAAGACGAGCCTGGTATTAGCTAAGATTATCGAACCTTTTTTGGCTCATAAATGAGATCAAAATTGATGAATGAAAAATTTGTAATCATTAAATTAGTTTGTTTTTTTTTTAATTTAAAAATTAATAATCGGTGGGTCTAAACAAGTATAACCCTTAAAAATTTTCTTCAAAAAAATAAAAATTGTAACTTTCTAGAAAGATCTTCTAAACTGTTATAAATACGTAAAAACAAACAACATTTTCGGTATCATCATCAAACAAGTATAATAAAAATAAGAATCCATAAATAAGTTGATTTAATATGTATATTGTATAAAAATATACAAGATTGTATAAGCATTAACAAAGATTAGCTTTTATAACTGTTAGAAATAACCTTTTTTTATGGCAGGTATACGCTCGAAGTTATAAACCGCAGGGGTTGAAGTCATAAAAATACGACTCAAGAGATAAATTTATGCCTTCATGACATCAAAAATTGTCTCCAAGACATAAATTGAAGTCTGGCTCCGTCTCAAAACTGAGACAAGCTCAAGTCGACCTTTTCGACTTCAGCATGTCTTGATTGGGGGCAATTCAAGTCGAACTTAAGTCGAAGCATTTTTATTCAAGTATCTTTGGTAATATTATTATAACTTACCTAATAACCCGATGCAAATTTCATCAATATTCTTTTAATTTCAAAATCGTATATCCTAATTATTATGCATAATTATTATTTATCTACAAATATTATAATCTTTTCGCAGTTACCCTTAATCACGAAAATTTCAAAGTACACGAAGAAAAATAGATGTTATCTAGATATTAATAGGTAATATCTCAGCGATTTAACTATATAACAGAAATCTAGATACTGAAGCAGAGCATCCATAGATATTAAAAAGAAGATTTTAACTGACAATATCCAAGATATTAAAGGGCAGAATCTAAGATATTTAAGAAATATTTTTTAATTGTGCAAAAATTACCTGCAAAGCATGCCATTTTTTATAAAATGCAAAAGAGTGTTAATATCGTAGTCCGCTATTTTTAAAACCTGAATCCTAAAGCATTCGCCTTTTCGCATAATTTTGCGATTTTTGTGTTGAACAGATAACACACTGTTCAATGCCTGTAGCTGAATCCTCATTTTCTTGAGAAAATTATAGCATATTCAAAAACATTTAATCCATTTTTCACCAAAACTTATAGTGCAATAGATATCCGAAAAACCACAATATACGCGATGAAAGTTCAAGATAGACAAATCGGGGTTAAAATCTTTTGTCGCCATACCACACGTCAGCGACCTCGCTCCGATAAAATGTAGCTGTTTTAATATCCAAGATATTAACGGTTAATATCACACATTTCATACTTTCAATATAAACAAATATTGCCCTTTAATATTTTTTATGTTGAATAGAAGATATGGGTGCAGTTCCGAATAGGTGAACGTGACAATTTCCTTCACACTGCGTATACTTATGTATTTTGACGCGCTGATTACGAAAATGATAGTAAAAAATGGCGACTCAGCGATTTTCATGGTGAAATTGCGAAAAAAAAATTAAAAATATGGTTTTTGCGTTTATCTCAGCCAATATGCACAATCTCACTAAATGTTTCAAATAAAAGTTGTAGATCGTACAAAAATATACATTTTTTGTGTAACACATTTTTTCCTACGAGTGATAGTTTTCAAGGAAATCAGTGATATCTCGATTTTTATGAAAAAAAAACAATGAGCATTCTGAGTATATTCTATTTGTGGGTCCGGATGCAATAAGGGCACATAAAATTTTTTCGTGCGAAAACGAAGTCCCCTGGAGGCTTTAGAAAAAATTTTCGAATTTTAATTTTCAA
>NC_046659.1:33345953-33348887 GCF_010883055.1 Belonocnema kinseyi
AAATTAAAATTCGAAAATTTTTTCTAAAGCCTCCAGGGGACTTCGTTTTCGCACGAAAAAATTTTATGTGCCCTTATTGCATCCGGACCCACATTTATTGTCTTGATTGTATACTTCTTATAAGTTTTTTTATAATAGTCTGCTGGGTATATTTAGTGGCAAGGGTAATATGCTTTTATGTTAGTAATTAATTCTTTAAACGGATCAGCAACTATTTTCTTTACGCGTCGCCGCCACAAAAATTCGCAGAGATGCTCTGCAATGTTGCTCTTACGCACCCCTCCTCGTGAGAGAAATCGTCGCATCCACCGCCAAGATGACTCGATGTCTTGTGTGTGCACTCCGGAATCGGGATCCACAAATTGTTCGGAATGATTCACAGTTTTGTGGACAAATCCATGATCTTCGAGATTAATGTATCCCTTCCAACAATCGGTGTGGATTTCTCCCTTCCGCTACATGCTTTTTTATTAAATCAATTAAAGTAGCCTGATCTCTCTTATTATCGGGACAGATTTCCAACCGGTAGTTGTAGGAATGTCCTCTATGGATCATTCCAAGAATCCATGATCCTTCTACTACACGTCCTCGCTCGTATTTTCGACGGCCGATTTTGCACTCATCGATTTTAACAACTTCACCGACACCGCCGATGCGACCATCCTCTTCCAAGTTGCTGTCAAGAGCAAGCATGCAGACCTCTCTACAAATTGAGAAGCGGTCTGAAAATGTTTCTCGAGAAGTCGATTGATTGTTTATAATGCTGCTTTCCCGGATCGTTTGTTCAAAATTAAAATTTAACGCAAAACAATACGTAATGAGCATACAGGCCGCTGCAGAAATGCGGCAGATCTCAAACCACGTATTTTCTGCAACGGTAATAGTGTGACGATATTTGTGTATTTTATAACAAAGGAAGGATCCGCAAACATGTTCAAACTCCACAAGAGTCATCTTCTTCTTATGTTTTGAGCAAAATCGTTCAGGCGGAATTAATTCGATTTGTCGCAATCACTGAAGAGTTATTTCCCTTTCTTGGAGAATCTTAGATAAACTAAAAATATTATATGTTTCATCCATCTTGACGAGGAGTCAAGAGAGGAAAGTCTCGAAAATAATATTGCACGCAAGAAACACACGCCCTTTAGTACTATGAGCGCGGATGGTGGAGAAAGACCTGTCGCTAATTGCATTGAAATTTATAAATTTGTTACATTTCATCAGATATATCTGTGATTTTCTCGGAAACTATTACTCGTAGAAAAAAATGTATCATATAAGAAATGTGTATTTCGATAAGATCTACAACTTTTATAGAAACGTTTTGCGAAAATTGATATATTGGCTGAGATAAACGCAAAAAACCCCGGCCTCCCAATGACTGTTTACAAAGATGACTTAGTGCAGACACGACCCCCTTTCCAACGTGTCATGGGGGGCGGGAAGGCACCCCTGTGACTGGAACCAGAAAAAACTTTGGTCACACAACTTAGGAAACAGGTTCAATTACGCGTATAAGACGGGTTGCTGACACTGGGGGACGGTTATCACTCGAAAACGAAAAGAGCATGATTTTTATGGTTTTTTTTTCATAAAAATCAAGATATCACTAATTTTCTCGAAAACTATCACTCGTACAAAAAAAATGTACCTTACAAAAGATGTACATTCTTGTAGGATGTACAACTTTTATTAGAGGCATTTTGCAAGATTTTGCATATTGGCTGTGATAACCGCAAAAACCCACATTTTTTATGGTTTTTCCGTGATTTCACCCTGAAAATCGCCTAGTCACCAATTTTCACTATCATTTTCGTAATCAGCGCGTCGAAATACATAAGTATACGCAGTGTAAAGGAAATCGTCACGTTCACCTATTCGGAACTTTATCCGAAATATTTTGCCTTCAAAATCTGAGAAATGATAGCGAACATGCCTACGGACGTCCCCGCACATTTTTTGTGTTTTTTTATCAAAAAAATTTTGATATTGCTAACAACGTGCGTGTATATTTCGAGGTTATGTGTGTTACATTGCACCCGAGCGTTACTTTCAAACTACAGAATATTTTTGGCTGAAAACTTTGGACTTACAAATAAACATAGTAACTAATCTCCCGGAACTAACCTTGTTTGCAGCCAATCAAAAAAGTTTATTTCATAAATAATTTCCAGATTATCGGAAAGGCAGAGATGAAAAACGACGTAACCTCAAAATAATGCATATGCATAAAATTTTTATTTAGCACAATAAATTTCTTTTGTTATTATCCCTCAAAAAAGAGTCCGGGGACGTCCGTTATGATATTTTATAGCATCTCCGAATTCAGTTTTTAAACATTTTCATTTTTGTGGAAAAAAAGCCGGGGAAACTCTAAGTATCACATGTCCTTAACGAACAAATTTAAAGTACTTTACAATTTTTTTGAATTATGCTATGACATAATTTTAATTTGTTGCATTAAAATTATGCTGTGACATAATTTCAATTCGTTTCATTACAACTATACTTTTAACATAGTTTTACCTCGTTGTTCTATTGCTTCGAAGGCTAGTTGCAATTCGGTGCATTAAAATTATGTTGTATCAAAATTTTAATTTAAACAATTAAAATTATGCCACAACATAATTTTAATTCATTTCATTTTCATTATATTTTGACACGGTTTTATCTCGTTGGTTCACTATGTCAAATGCTAATTTTAATTCCTTGCATTAAAATTATTTTCAATTAAAATTATGTCACCACATAATTTTAATTCATTTCATTTTCGTTATACTTTGACACAGTTAAACAACGAAGTTATATTACGCTGTTACATCATTTTAATATAACGAATTAAAATTATGTCATGACATAATTTCAATGCTAGTCGCGGCGGTATCCAACAGATGGCGCCAACGAATGACGAATATTAATACGTGTGTACCCTCC
>NC_046659.1:33348987-33359385 GCF_010883055.1 Belonocnema kinseyi
AACATTTTTCTTATTTTTTTTTTAATTTTGAAAAGTTTTAAAAATTATGCTTAAAATATTTGACATTCATGTTTGGCAATTTTTCAAAATTTTTGTAATATTATCTAGAATTTCATTTTTTCACAAATTAAATTATTTCCAATTCTTATTCCATTCAATTTTTGAATTATTGTTAATTCTTTTTAAAGTTTTAAACCATATGATTCAAATTTAAAATGAGTCAAATTTTTCCTACATTTTTTTGTATTTTAAAGCTTTAAAGACGGGTCCTTAAAATACCTAAGATTTTTTTTATTTTCCAAATCGAATCAAGGAAGTTTAATATTATTTTCGTATGCTACTGTAGGTACCATTCAACCGTTTTTCGAATGTAATTGAAATGTTAATCCACGTACTGTTCAAGATACTGAAATATATCAAAATATAAATTATTTTATTTTCAGTGACAAGAAGGATGTCGGCAAAGGCAAATGCAATTAATTTCAGTATAAGTAATTTAAAAGACGGAGGAGTGCGGGGAGTAACTTTTCAATAAAAATTTTTATGTGATTTTATACGTTTCCTGGATTTCAGATTAATAAAGAAATGACAAAGAAGAGAGGAACTTCAGAAAGTGAATGTTTCTGTCATATTGCAGTTCTGGGATTGTTTTCAGGTACATTTGAAACATTTTTTGAATTTAATGTAATTTGATTATATTGAAGAATTAAATTTATCAGCAGTTGATTCTTTCCTTAATCTAATTGTAGGTTTTCCAACAAGTTTTGTATGTTGTGAATAGACAGTGGGGAGTCAGACATTTTTAGAAAGGTAGGACTTTATGCATGTGTTTCAAATTAGAAAATTGATAAGAATGGACATTAACTTTAAATATTCTTTTCAGAACTGAATCCGGCAGAACGTTATCATCTGCAAGCCAAGTTGCAATAAATCTACGTAGGATTTAAGATAGTGTTAGAGCGTGGTTGCGACTTTTTATCAGTTTTAAGTCTTTTCACGCTGAATTTTAGAATATGTCTTCATATTTAATTGTATTTGTTTGTTATAATAATAATTATTATTTTTATTGTTATTATTTATATATTGACTGATGCAATTTAATTTTGTGGTTGTTCAGAATTATTTGTTTTTGAATTGATAATTTGAAAAGATTGTAATATGAGAAGGGCGAAGAGAAACGGTAATAAGCAAGTGGTTGTGTAGGCGAATTTATTTCATCTTCTTTCCTCCTTCTTTAGCTGGTTTTTCATGGTCCTCCGGTAAAATGAAGCTACCGCGCGTTATAGGTCTCTTTTCTGCAAAGTTTAATATAAATAACCGTACATGTAAGACTCCTCCCGGAGGTTATTTTTCCACAAGGTGGTTTTTCCCGTTCGGGTTGTGCTGGAGCAGTGTGATTTTAGCAATGCGGAAGCATAGGCAAATGCGGGAGTCTGTTAGGCAAATCAAAATGATTCAATAAAAATTATTTTAAATTTATTCCCTTTATTCAATGAGTTTATAATTGTAAACCCTTTCACTTTCCCGAGTCCAATTATTGTTGTTCGTAGCTTTCGAGGGGGTGTTGTATAAAATAGCTGTTTCGAAGCACTTGCGTAAACTTAATTTTAAATTTATTTGCAGTATCTAATGTTGAAATATTAAATTATTAAATTTTCTATTATTTACTTCAACTTATTTCTTTTAAATTTTTGTAATCCAGCCTTCTCCAATATTTCTGTAAGCACTGACAATTGAGTGCCAGGTAATGTGTTTTTTTGTTGTTTAAATTCATAATTTTTATAAACACAGGGGAATGCACTTCGGGTATGTGTCCGAAAGGTTGCGGGCTGGATTCTCGCTGTCTAAAATTTTTTCCATTTAAAAAAAATTGTATTCATAAAAATTAATTTTTTTAATACTTACAAACTTTTTAAATGTCTATATTTGTGAAGTTTTAAATTCAATAGCTTTAGAAACTATCACGAATTTCATTTTTGCGGACTTTTCTAATTTAATATTTTTAAATTGTTTGAAATATATAAAATATTATATCGACTCACATGAATTTAGGAAACACTGTATATAACAATTAAAAATTAGGTCAAACAACCACTACATGGTCCTACTGTCAGTAACCGTCATCCAAAAATGACAACAGCTCCGAGAATATACGCGATAAATCGCACCTATGGCCACGTCTCAAGACCGTCAACTGGGTGTTATGTAGTATTTATTTTTTCGGAAATTTTTAAGTGGTGATACTTTTGTTTTACCGTATCCTTGAGTCGACGCATTTCTTATATATTTTACAGATTTGCAAAATATTTTTAAATTTTCTTTAAAAATTACTTTTTCAAAATTAAAAGAAATTAAAACTTTTCCCGGAATCTTAACCAAAAAATGTTTAATTTCTTAAAAACTTTAGAAATTCTGAAAAAGAATGTAAAATTTTATTTCAAAATATTCAAACATTTTCTTTCATCTCTTAAAAGTCTTCTCAATATTAAAATTATTTGTTAAAGTTTCAAAATTATGTTTTTAATGAATTCTAATTTTTCCTATTATTTTTTAATTGTGCAAAATTATTAAAATTACCTTAAAATTTTCCTTAATTTAAAAAAAATCTTTTTAATGTTTTAAAAAGTTGTAGAATATTCGCTCAAAATTATTGTTTGATAAATTTGATAATGTTCATAAAAAATCTTGAAATCTTTTGAAATATTCTGTTTACATTAACTTTAAAAATAAAAAAATTGTACATATTCGAAAGAAACTTTGAGAAAACTTTTTTATCTACTTCAAATCTTTCAAAATTCTTCACAAGCATTCTCTGTCGAAATTTAAAAAAATCTATATTTCGCTCAACATTTGTCGGCCTCGCAGAAAATAATAAACTGAAAGCATCCACTCAAATCATATTCATGCAGAATGAAATCAGTCAGGTTTTCGAACAAATTTAACATCTTTTTGACAATTTTAAAAGTTAATGAAAGAATATTCTTCAGATTCATATGAAAATTTAGAAGGACTTTTTGTTTTGACAAATAAATTGTTAGAGAAAATTTAAAAAGATTTCTAAAAATGCTGGGAAAAAATCCAAAATATCTTCGGCAATTTTTTAATTTTTTACGACTTAGAAATTTTAAGAAAAATTCGAGCGTTGAAGAATAAATATTGTATAAATAAAGAATTCTCAAGTATGAAGATTAATTTTGAACCAATACAAAAATAAATGGAATATTTAAAATTTAAATTAAAAAATTCTGCTTGTTGAATACTTCAATTTTCAATCCAAAATATTAAATTACAAAATTAATTTTTAACCAAATATTTGAATTTTCAATAAAGAAAGGAATTTACATAAAGCTTTATTGTCTACCATAAAATAACGAATTACAAAAATTTTCCATTAAACAATTTAAAAAAAAATTAAAGTGAGTTTTTTTAATACTTACACAATTTTACTAATGTTTTATATTCGTGAAATTTTAAAATCAATAACCTTAGAAACTATCCGGAATTTTATCGTTCCGGACTTTCCTAATTCAAGAATTTTCAATAGCCTGTAAAATATTAAATATTGCATCAAATTGAATATTACATGAAATTATATGAATTTAGGAAAAATTGTATGTACAATTTTTAAGAAAAAGATTAAACAACCACGTCATGGTTCTACTGTCGGCAACCGTCATCTAAAAATGACACCCGTCCAACCACATACGCGATATATCATATTTACTTTTTCGAAATTTCTGAGTGTTGACACTTTTGTTTACCGGATTCTTGAGTCAACGCAGTTTTTTAATGTTTTAAAAAGTTTCAAAATATTTTTAAATTTTCTTTAAAAAATTTTGTTTTTTAAATAAAAAATTAATTAAAACTTTCCCCGAAATGTTAGGCCAAAAATTTTTTATTTCTTAAAACCTTTCCAAATTCTGAAATAGAATCCAAAACTTCATTTAAAAATCTTTAGAAATCTCAATTTTCTTTTATCTTTTAAAAATCTTCTCAGTATTAAAATTTTACAGAATCTTTTTTGGCAATTTTTTGAAATGTTTTGAAAAAGTTGTAGAATATTCTCTCAAAACTAATTTTTGATAATTTTCATAATTTTCTTTAAGAATCTTGGAATCTTTTTAAGTGTTCTCTTTAAATGAACTTTAAAAATAAGAAAAATGTTAAATTTAGTTAGGAAACTTACGAAAACTTTTTTATCATCTTCAAATCTGTCGAAATTCTTAAAACGCTTTTTCTTTCGAAATCTTAATAACTCTATATTTCGCTCAACATTTGTCGGCATCTCAACAAATAACAAACTGAAAACATCCACTAAAATCATATTCATATAAAAAATTTGAAAAGATTTCTTGTTTTTAAAAGTAAATTGTCAGAGACAATGTTAAAAGATTAGTAAAAATGCTGAGAAATAATCCATAATATCTTCGGCAATTTAAAAAATTGTTAGGACTTAAAAATTGTAAGAAAAATTTGGGTGTTGAAGAATTTAGAAGTTTTAAAGTGATTAAAAATATTTTAGAAGTTTAAAAGATTTCCTAATATTTATAAAATATTTATAAAACAACGAATTTTCAAGAAATAGTTAAATATTCTTTAAAAAAAGTATACTCAACTAAGAAGATTAATCTTAAACTAATAAAAAAATAGAATAGTTACAGTTTGAACCAAAAAAATTTCCTGGTAAATACTTCAATTTTCAATCAAAAATTTTAAATAAAAAAATTAATTTTAAACCAAATATTTGAATTTTCAATACAAAAAAGAAATTTTCATACAAGCTTTATTTTCTACCAAAAAACAGCTATTTTAACAAATATATACTTGAATTTTAAACAAACAAAGAAACACACATTTTCAATAAGGATTTTAAATTTCCACCATTTATTGACATGCCTTACTTAAATAATTAATAAGACTTTGATTAATAGTCTCTGAAATTAATCTTTCAGTTTAAAAAACCCTGTCAATATTTGCAAGATTACATGATTTTTCCACTTTTCCCACAGAATTAAAAAAAATGCAATGACCCTGCCAAGTCTTCCAGGTTTTGTGTAAAAGAAAGAATTAACTTACGTTATGACCAATTTGTTTTCTAAATCAACATTCATACCTTTCGTAACACAAAAGTTATAATTACCCTTTCGACTGAACTGTACTTCAATACAATTTTCCAATTTCACTTAAAAGAAAACTTTAAACAAATTATTTTAAAAAATCGCATTTGAAAGATTTTGAATTACATGCTTAGAAACTTTTTTAAAAGTTTGAAAGGTTTCAAGATAATGAAAGAATATTCTTAAGATTAATAAGAAAATTTGAAAGGATTTTTTTTATATTAATTTTCGGATAAAATTTAAAAAGATATTCAATTTTTTTTTAAATTTCTATAAATTCCACGAAAAAAATCGGAATATTTTAAGACAAGTTTTTTAATTTTTTAATATTTTTTAAAATAAAAAAAAAAATAGCTTCCGTTTCAGACATTTAGAAATTTCAGAAGATTCTGAGTGATTGAAAAAAATATTTCCAAAAATTTATCAAATATTTTTAAAAACAGCTTATATTTGTAGCACAAAAAAGGAATTTTCTACCATGATTAATTATCAAGCATTAAAAAGACAAATTAAGTAGTTCAATTTTCAACCAAAAAACAACGGATTTAAAAAAAAGTTTAATTTTGAATAAAAAGAATAATTTTTAACCAAGAAAATTAATTTTCTGATAAAAAACAACAAACTTGAAAACAAAAATCTTAAAATTGTCAACCAAATAGATGAATTTGTTACTGAAAAATATCAATTTCGAAGCATAAATAAAATAGTTAAATATTCAATTCAAAATCAACAAATTTCCAAAACGAGTTAAATTTTTAATGAAAAATGTGATTTTTTAACCTACAAGATAAATTTTCTACCTATAAGCAATGAATTAAAAAATATATAGTAATCTTTAAACACAAAAAAGTATTAATTTTCAATAAAAATGTGTGTTATTTTCCACCATTTTTTTTCATCGTTATGTACTAAAAGAATGATTAAAATTTTGATTAATAAGCTCTTAAATTATTTTTTGAATACCAAAAAAAAGTAATTTCGTCAAAATGTTCAATTGTGCATAATTTTCAAAATTCTTCTCAGATATTTCAGATACTTTTATGTTAACTTTTTAATTAAAGCATCCCAAATTCACCTAGCATATATGCGAAATTACCCACTCTGATCTTCTCTACCGACATTGACAAACTGGAAAAAATGCCGCCCTGTTTGAACGCTCAAGAAGAACCGTCTATCATCTATTCAGTTCATAAACTCGACTGAGTAATTGGGGGCGCTTGATTTTAGTTCGCAAAGCCTCAGGTAATAGGTGGCGCTGGCGAAAATCGTTCGAAATTAAACACATGGGATCGCCTATCTTCCACCTCATCTCTGGTTATACTAAAGATATTAGGCCCTAGCATGGACTTAGGAAACACGAGACTAGGCATGCCATTCTAACATGGGCGAGCGGGGTTGAATCCACGGGAGGGGGGAGAATTCCATGAGTGGGGAGAGCCGCCATCTGACGATGTGCCATTTGATTATGCGCACGAGCATTTTTGCCGACAAATTGTGCATGAAAATATAAATATGTGGGCGCTGCCATGTTTGTCGCGGGACATCAAAAGGTGGCGGACCTCCCCCCTCATTGCATCACCCCCGCAATAGCATGCCTAGTCCCTTGTTTCCTATGTCCATGGGTCCTAGATACGGCATGAGATTAGTTGCACCACATACCTCCATATACTTGTAGAGGCTCGACAGGCAACCATATATTCGGTCGCGCCAAATTATAGTGCATTTGAAATCCAAAATGGTAATAATCTACTTTTACTTTATAAGTGAATGAAAAAATCATTTTAATTGAGTAGACAAGGTCTTGAAAGAATTCGGAAACTCTAAAGACTTTTTGAATTTAAAATAGGCCCAAAATGTAGCAAAGAGCTTAGTATAAAATAGTAATAACAAATTTGAAAGAAAAAGTTTATTTTTTATTTAAGTTATAATTTGTTTGGAAAATAATAGAAAAGTGAATCTGAAGACACAGTTAAGTTTTATTTCAATTTAAATAAACTAAAAAAACTGGCTGGTTAAATCAACCAGAATTGTGGTTGGATATGTCCTCACGATTTTTTCTGGTTAAAGAAATAAAAATTCTGAATAGCAATTTCGTTATAAAAACTTATAAAAAAAATTTTTTCCCTAAATTTCCTTATAGACCTAGACAAATATCTTCTGAAGTGTTGCATTTTATAAATATTTGTGAATTCGAAAGTTAAAGGAAATTACGGCTTGCTTCTACAGTTTAGCTAAGGTCATGTTATAAATTTGAACCATTTTTTCAAATTGAAATAAGAAGTAACCTAATCTTATAAAATGTCAAATAAACCAATGCTATAAATTCACAGAACTATTATGTACTTTAATAGTCTATAATTTTTTAAACCATGTAACGCCGTTTTTATTTTATTTTATTTATAATAAATATATAAGTTTCCTCAGTTTTTTATTTAGTTTTATTTAAATATTTCCTTTATCATGTATTTATTGAGAAAAATAAATTGAACCTTTCAAATTTTCTCCATCGGTCATGTATAGAAAACTATATTTTCCAGCTGGTCGATTAAGCTTTTGTTTGCATTTTACTTGTTTAACTGTTTTCATATTTAATTCCATTTAAAAAGTTTTATTTTGCTAAAATAATTGTTTTAAATTCTTTCCTTTAATAAAAAAACTTGCTTTTTTAAATTTGTTCGTAAATAAATTTATTTTCTAATAATTTAAATATTTCATTGATTTTTAGTTTCTTGTATAAAATTTTAAAGGTTTATGTTTATTTCTTGCATAATTTAAAAAAAAAATTAGAATGAATTTCATATTTGAATAAAATTATGAATCGAACCAAAAAATACATGATCTGGCACTTTTTTGTTAGAATTATTTTTTCCAAAGTTGTATACTCCTTTTCAAAGATCTTTATTGAAAACCGAAGTTTAACTTCGCTCTATTGTATTTTTCACAACTTTCTGTTAATTGCAATTCATAATACAATTCATAATGCAATTCAAAAATATTAAAGGGCAATATCTGTTTATATTGAAAGTGGAAAATATGTGATATTAACAGTTAATATCTAAGATAATAAAAAAGCTAAATTTTATCGGAGCAAGGTCGCTGACGTGTGGCGTGGCGACAAAAGATTTTGTCTGTATCTTGAGCTTTCATCGTGTGTATTCTGATTTTTCGGATATCTATTGCACTATAAGTTTTGGTGGAAAATGGATTAAATGTTTTTGGATATGTTATAATTTTCTCAAGAAAATGAGGACTCGGCTACAGGCATCTTTCATATTAGCCTTGAACAGTGTGTTATCTGTTTAACACAAAAATTGCATAATTATGCAAAAAGGCGAATGCTTGAGGATTCGAATTTTCAAAACAGACGGCTACGATATTAACATTCTTTTGTATTTTACAGAAAATGGCATGCTTTACAGGTAATTTTTGCACAATTAAAAAATATTTCTTGAATAGCTTAGATTCTGCCCTTTAATATCTTGGATATTGTCAGTTAAAATCTTCTTTTTAATATCTACGGATGCTCTACTTCAGTGTCTAGATTTCTGTCCTATAGTTAAGTCGCTAAGATATTACCTATTAATATCTAGATAGTCTGTGCTAACATCTATTTTTCTCCGTGTAGGTACTTCAAGTTAAAGTAAATATTTATTTCTGACAATATTAAAACTTCCATTTTAATATTGAGTCTATTAAATTAAAAAGGAAGATATTTTTAAATTATTTACGCCTAGCGTTATAATGCTTAAATCTTCTTGTTCTTTAAAAATTAATATATTCCAATCAAGATTTTTTTCTTACTTCTTCAATCTTGTGAACAAGAACAAATGTTTTCATGTAATAAGTAAGTGACGAAATTTTGTTGTCAAATAATTTTTTTTATATGATAGCCATGATTATTTCTGCCGGCTTGGAGAAAAAAGTTACTCTCTAAAGTTTGACGTAAGGGTCATTTTCGCGTTTCATTGTATACGTAAAGAATGCTTACTTCAAAATGAAGATAGTGAGTTTCTTCACGCAAACAGCAGACTTGGCTTAACCCGTTTTTTTCTCTCGACAGATTGTTCACCTTGGCGCACGGGGTATTTCCTAAATTAATTTTTTTACGTAAAAAAAAGTCGCGTCTACTAAAATGTAATATTTGTTCCCGAAGATTAAAATTTAAAAAAAGGTTTGAAAGTGTAAAATTAAAAATGTAAAGCATCAAAAAAATACTGAATTTAAGAGTCAAATATTAAACAATTAAACATTTTAACATTGAAATTTAATTTGGTTTTAAATATAAGGATTTAATATCGTAAAATTGACAACTGTAAGTCTTCTCACTTGATTAGGCTAAAAGTTAATGGCCTCCAAAATCTGATAATACCCAAATACAAACATTTAGAATTCTGCATTTCAATTTTCAATTGAAAACTTTCAAAATTAAATAATTTGAATTTATCAGGTTATACTTGATGCATATTCAAAATTTAACAATTAATAACGGTTGCGTTTTTAATTTATCAAATCTATGAAAAAAATTTCAAATAATACAATTCTTGAAATTTCTGTTTATAAAATTACTCAATTTGAATCTTTTAAATTGAAAATATACATATTAATACCTTTCAATTTAAAATTCCTCTCCTTATAAAAAGTTTTTGATTTCCAACGCTTTACATTTATTCCAATTTTTCACGAGGTTTGACATCGAATAATCTGCTTATTGCAGCTTTAAATTATTTATATCCTAAAGTTTCAAAAAAATGTATTGCCGAATCATAAGTGATTTCATTCAAAACGTTTAAAATTAAATAATTAAAAATGACAGGTTATACTCTAAGAATATTCGAAATTTTACAAATATTGAGATTTTTAATTTTTAATTTATAAAACAGTTTCTTTTAATAATTATTATTTTATTTTTAAGCTTCTAAAAGATAATAATTACAATGTAATTTTAATTGTTTTCATTTCAAATTTCTCTTATTTAAAATCTTTTAATTTCAAAGGCTTTAAAGTTATAATCCAATTTTTGAAACTAAATAATTTTGAATGGGATAATAAAGGATTTCCACGCAAAATAGTTTTGTTGAAGCTTAAACGCTTCCTTTTATATTTTGACATTGTCGACATCTGAAAATTTTCGAACCAAAAGCTTGAGAACTGTGAGTCCTGATTACTTGCCTGAGTTTTTTGTTGAATTGTGGGTCCGGATGCAATAAGGGCACATAAAATTTTTTCGTGCGAAAACGAAGTCCCCTGGAGGCTTTAGAAAAAATTTTCGAATTTTAATTTT
>NC_046659.1:33359485-33360516 GCF_010883055.1 Belonocnema kinseyi
ATTTTCTACCGTTTCTATGGCAACCGCGTCACCCAAGCACCTTAGCGGGCGGGGTGGGGCCGGGGCACACAAAGAAAGTTGTTGAATTCCAAACCCAACGTGATTTTCTGTTTCTCGCGTTCGCCTTCGCCATCACTATAGCAATCTTTGCTATAGCTAAGTCGGTCGCCTGACTCTGTACGGCCTGTACGCCAAAAATGTTTTTAACACTGAATTACCTCATTATATACAAATTAAAGAGAGCCTAACAATATTCTATTATTATTTTTAAATTTCGATACAATAAATAAATGTAACAAAAATCTTTTCGTACTTTAGAATTTTATTGAAATTTCTAAAATTAATTTTTTTAACTAAACTTAAAATTTGAATGAAATTAAGATTAATTAAATAAAATTTTGTTAAATGCCAAATTGAATAAAATTATATTACATTTAAAATTAAAATAAAACTTAGCTAAATTCAACATTTAAATGAAATTTAGGTGAATTTAAGAATTAAATAAAGTTCAGTTAATTTAAATTAATTTCTCGTCTGGTTCCTTTTAAAACAGAAATTTTTTAGATACTAAGTAAATAATTTTTAAAACACTTCAATTCGTGCTTTAAGATTGATTGTGGTGCAATTTTAAAGATTATTTTGTAAAACTAAATTTAAGAATTTAATACAATTTAGATCATTTCAAAAAGTTAATGCATTTAGTTAAATTCAAAATTGAAGTAAAATTTAGAAAAATTTAAGTCAATTTCTGTTAAAATTGTAGATTGTAGAATTGTAGATGTTAAATATAAATAAAACTGTCGTTAAATTTTAAATTTGACTGAATTGAATACAGATATGTGGGTTGTTTATTGGCTTCAACAACGGAGAGCATTCAAATAAACTGGAGAAATTAAAAAGAAAATTCCCTTATTTTTATAATAATTAGTTCAATTGTGGGTCCGGATGCAATAAGGGCACATAAAATTTTTTCGTGCGAAAACGAAGTCCCCTGGAGACTTTAGAAAAAATTTTCGAATTTTAATTTTCAA
>NC_046659.1:33360616-33367092 GCF_010883055.1 Belonocnema kinseyi
ATATATCACGTCAGGGTCACCATAACCACCTATCTCACGGTTGTGAGACGTGGTTGTGGCTGAAATTTTACCGCGATTTCGCTGGAAGCGAGTGCAATTTTCGAGATTAGCACCTGCTCCCGGAGAAATCCTGCGGTTATCCATATGACAAATTTTTAAATATATATATAATCATTATATACAAAAATAGTTTTAGAAATATTTAAACTTTAACTGGAGTAACTTCTATTAACACTTTAATTTAATACTTTAACTAATCTACAAATATTAAAATTTTTAACATTTTGAAATGTTTCTGTTTTCTAAATATAGGTGTGAACTAATTTAATTTAGGGATTGACTAATTAAAAAACGTAAGTTTACATTTTGAACGCTTTCAATTAATCCATGATTATTAATTTTTTACGAATAAACTTTCAGTTTTACCATTCGAAATTGGAAGACTTGAATCCCATCGGATTAAAAATTATTCTTATTGAATAGTTGAAAATGTTTCAAAATTAGATTTCGAAAGCTTTGAATTTTTATTTATCCCATTTTCAAATCTCTAATCTGCAAACATTTCAATATTTAAAGTTCTAGAACTTTTCTCTTTTTTTAAATTTCCATCTGAAGCTTTACAAAATTTCAAGAGATTTCAAAAGATTTCAAAAGATTTTAAATATTTCAGGATGCTTTAAAAAGATGTCATGGAATTTTCAACTTATTTTTATTATTTTAAGAAACTTTAAAGAATTAAAAGAATTTTAGAATGGTTATTCAAAACATTTCAAAAGTACTTTAAAAATCTTTGAAAAAAAGTTCAAGGTGTATCAAAATATTTTGAAGGAATTTCAATATTTGAGAGTATTGAAAAATTTTCCAAGAAATTTTTCATTGTTTGCGTTAAAAAATAATGCATTAAATTTAATATATTTATGCATATTAACTGTTATTAACAGGGAGAACAGGCCCAGTTCGCCCATGGGTATTTATGATTTAATAGACAAAGTTACATATGAAAAAATAAGATATGTATGTTCGTTTTTTATTCTTGCAGTTGATTTTTCCAATTTCTAAGAATTTTGCTAGTCACTAAAAAAACTGCTTGAGTTAAACATCTATAATAAAGTCTATCAATAAATATTACGAGTTTACCGCAAGAACAATTTTGTAAATGAAAATTGCAATTAAGTAATTTTATTTCACGAACAAATGTTTTCCAACTGTTTCTAAACATTATTGATTAAAAAGAAAATTGTAATTGCAAATGTGTTTTCTAACAGTCAAAAAAATGTCTGGCAATATGAACCAGAATTCTGGTTAAATATGCCCTTACTATTTTTTCTGGTTAAAGTAATCAGAATTCTAGTTAAATTAACCAGAAAAATAGTGAGGCCATATTTAAGCAGAATTCTGATTGATTTAAATAAACATTTTTTTGAGTGAATATTATAGGAAATTACCTATAAATAGGAAAGAATAAAATTTTAAACCTTTTTCAAACTTTGAAGCAATTTTATAAAATGCTGAGTATTTCGAAAAAAGTGTTAGAAGCTATTTAAGAATTTTGAAAGGATGAAATTTTTTTGTTAAGGTTCCTCTGAAAGTTTCTAAAAATCTCTGAGTTTTAAAGGTCATTGCAAAAATGTAATTTTTTTATGATTAAAATTATTTCGAAATTTCAGAATTTTTGAAGAGATTAACAATATTTAAAAACAAGAATAGTTTTTCTAAAATTTATTTTAAAAATTATTTCTTCAAATTTTCTAAAATTCTTAAATATCTTTTAAGCTGACTCTAATTTTTCCTAATATTTTGTGTATTCTGCAAAATAAAAAAAAAGCATAAAAATTTTCTGCATTTTTTTCGGCATATGTGAAATCTTCAGAAATGTTTTTGAAAATTTCTCCGGAATCTTACGAAAATTATATTTTAATAATTTTAAAAAGAAACTGATAAGGCGTGATTCCTTCTTGTCAAATCTTGGAATGTGGTTTTACCTTTGTAACAAGCAAATATTACCTTGTAAACAAGCAAATATTCTTTAAGAATTAATTTTTCCAAATATGTATAATTTTAAATTTTCAATCCATTCATTTTTGGAATTATTCTCAAATTATTTTGAAACTGGTAGACCATCTGATTATTTACAAATTAATTTTTTTGTTTAGGCTATTCATTTTTTAAATAATTATAAAATCATATCAAACCGTTTACACCTTTTGATTAAATTTTTAAATTGGTTTCTTGAAATATTTTACATTTTTTAAAATATAGAATTATTTAAAATGTTGAAACTTACTCAATTTTATAATTATTATATTTTAAAATAAGTCGAAATTTTCTTATTTTTTTTATTGTTAAAAGTTTGAAAAAGTTTCCTTAATAAAATATTTCAGATTTTTCATTAAACGTTTTTTTTAATCTTTTAAAATATTCTCCAAGAATAAATTTTTACAGATATGACATTATTTACGAATTTCCAAGCCATTCAATTTTCAAATTATTATAAATTATTTTAAAGACTGTTAAACCTTCGGAATATATTTTAACCCTAGAATGGTAAACGTGGGTTCCACGACACACCAGTCAAAGTTCAAAGTACCCTCCTGACTAAGGGTAGGTTCAGGTGGGTCTAGGACCCTAACCATAATTCACTTCTACTATTTGGCAGTCGACACTCGACCTCGGTCAAAGAGCGAACGCGTTAGTGTTTGTTGTAAATGCTGTGCAGCAGTGAACATCGTGTGGGGTTCCGCTGCACCCCGGTTTACAATTTACGTTATAGAATTGAGTGGGTAAGTGAATTTCAGTTTTTTGTTAAATCAGTCGAAATAGATGTTTTAAGCATAAATTAAAAAATTCTAAGTGTAAAAAAATTTTTTAATACAAAAATAGCAAAAAATGAGATATAGTAAATTTCATTCGGATATTATAATAATTTCATTTGGACGTTTTCAGGATGAATTTGTAATTTAAATGTTTAAAAATAAATTTATTTATATGTGTGTAACCCTTAAAAAGTCATTATAAGTAATAAGGATCAAATTTTCTTCAGAAAATGGCCTCTGGCTACCAATTGCGTAGCCTGACTGCAGTTGCAGAGCATTTGGATGCAGAGAAAGAATTTTGGCACATGATCAACCATCAGCTGACGAGACAGATTACGAGGAATAAACGCTGGAATAAACCTACATGTTTGTACGATTATTTACTTATTTTTTAATATTATAAATAATTTTTCATTATTTTTAATAAATCTTAATTGTTAATAATCAATTGTACTAGTGCTTTTAAGATTCTTACCCTTTGTCAGATTTCCTCTACTCCGGATGTTCAGATAATTAGGATTTTTTAAGAAAAAGTAAAAGTGGCTTATATGGCCTCAAAGCGCGATTATTTTTCTTTAAAATCCCGTTTTATTTTTTGAAATTGGTCATTCTGTTGAAAAGCTACGTTATTTTTTATAAAAAAAGTCAATTTTGCCGAAATTTCAGGGTTTTTTTTTCATCTTTACCAAATTATTCAACATTTTTTTTAAATTGAAGAGAATATTATTGTTATTATTACAATTGTTTTCTACATTAAAAAACGAAGAAAATGCGCTATATTAAAGTTGTTTTATTGCACATAGAAAGCAATGTGCCACGGTACAAGTTTGGGGTGTAGCGGAACCCCCGTTTACCATTAGAGGATGAGCCAGGTCAGTTTACCAGTCTCGATATAAAATGAGTTGAATTTTTAATATATTTTTTTTAATTTTGAAAAGTTTTAAAAAGTGTCCTTAAAATATTTCAGCTTTATGTTTCGCAACGTTTGAAATGTTTTGTTATATTCTTTAAAGATGAATGTATCCACCCAAGAGCGAATTGCCGGAGCTGAAGACACGGCCCAGCGTTGGTCCAATTTTGGCAGCCAAAGGTCGGCTAAAAATATTGGGCCAATATCGGCATTTTAATCGGCCCAGTGTTGAGCCAGTACTGGCAGCCTATATTGGCTATTTATATTTGCCGATCGTCCACTGATGCTTGGCCCAGTATCGGCACTTTATTGTGCCAAGTCTCACTTTTAGTACGGGGTACCATGTTTCACGAGGATTCGCCAAAGTCTGGCCCAGTCACGACACAATACTGGGCCAAGTGTCACTTTTACCACAGCAAACAATGTTTTATTTGAATCGGTCCAATGTTGAGCCAATGCTGGCAGTCTATATTGGCTATTTATATTTGCCGATCCTCCACCGATGCTTGGCCCAGTATCAGCACTTTATTGCGCCAAGTCTTACTTTTAGAATCTAAAAAACAACCTAAGTGCGAATTCCTGGAGCTGAATACACGTCCCAGTGTTGGTCCAATTTTTGCAGCCAAAATTCGGCTAACGATACTGGGCCAATATCGGCATTTTAATCGGCCTAATGTTGCGCCAGTTCTGGCAGCCTATCTTGGCTATTTACATTTTCGGATCCTTCACCCATGCTTGGCCCAGCATCAGCACTTTTCATTTCAAAAACTTGTAAAGTAGCTTATAGCGGAGAAAACGAAATATTACGCGAAGAAAAATTGTAATCGATTTAAAGTATTTATTAAAAAATTTTTGTATTGATATTCCTGTTAATAGTTCGTGTATTTTATATTTACATTCATTTTTCTGAACTGTACCTTATGAGGATGGCTTTTTCACAGTGTTTCAACTTGTCAGTTTAGCGAAGTGGCTAGCACCCCCGACTGCTAGGCGATAGATTTAAGTATATAGGCATAGGTTCGATACCCCGTAGCGTTAGAAATTTTATTTGTAATATAATGTTTAAAATGTAAGATATTCAATCTAAACAGGTCCATTAATATTCATATTTAAAGTATTCGCAACACATAAACATTTATTTTTTAAATACCTTTTTTGTCATATCGTTAGACTATAGCAGTAGTCGCTAAAATTAACCAAAATTTTTAAATGAAGTTTCAATTCTTGAAATTATAAATAATATTCGAACGATATGCAGTCGTATAATGATGAATGGATAAAGCAGATGCGTCCTAAGAAAAATTCAAGGACTTTTTATCAGTTTTTGAATTAACTCCGGCATCCAGGTTGGTCCGATATTGGTACCTAGTGTTGGGCCGACAATGGCAGTCAAACCTTGGCTGCCAAGTACAGGCCATAGTTATCATTCCGTCATTGGCGCGATGATGGCAGCCGAGCTTCGGCAATATTTTTGCCGACTATGGGCCAATGCTGGGCCGTATGTGATTTCGCACTTGGGCAATTATAAATTATTTTACATATTTGATCCAATCAATTTTTAAATTATAATTAAATCTTTTCAAAACTTTTAAACCATCCGATTATCATTTACAATGAGTAAAGTTTTGCCTATATTTCTTTTACTTTTCAAATATTCTCCAACAATTAATGTTTCCACATCAAAAAACATTTGACATTTTTAATGCGTTAAATTTTTTAATTATTTATTTTAAAAACTGATCAGCCATGAACTTATCTTTGAGATTAACATTTTTTATCCGTTAAATTTTTGAATTATTTATTTAACTGATTTTTCTTCTAAAATTTTTTTAAATCTTCATAGATATTTTATCAAAATTATTGTCTCAAAATATAAAATCATTGTAAAATTTTAAATCCAATAAAATTCCACACATGTGTGGAATATGCTGTTGAAGTGATATTCCAATATTGGAAGTCATTGGAAAGTTACATCTGTGATAACGACTATGTTTACTTGATTGTTTAAAGCGTTCTAGAACTTTCAAGTGCGATTTTCTCGAAACAACGTTTTTCAAATTGGCCGGCATGATATCTCAAAAACGGTTTGACCGATTGCTTCGAAATTTCTATGGTAGATTCAGCACGTGCTACGCATCGCCTGAGCTAGGATAATTGAAAAATTGGTATCGTTCGAAAAAAATTCCCAAAAAAGGTAAGAAGAAAACGGGCTGTCACACGGGGTGAACCCCTTAAACCATCCGATTATCTTTGAAAATGAGTCAAATTTGTCTTCAATTTTGTTATTACATTTTTAAAAAATACAAAAAATACAAATACAAAAATACAAAATTATTTTAAAATTTCCAAACTATACAATTTTTACATTATTTTTAATTGTCTTTTAAAGTTTTAAAACTTTGGATTATATTTTAAAATGCGTCGAAATTTTTAATATTTTTTTTATTTTGAAAAGTTTTAAAAAGTATCCTTAAAATATTTCAAATTCATGTTTTGCAAGTTTTTAAAATATTTTTTTATATTCTTTAAAAATGAATGTATCCAATTATAAATTATTTTACATATTTAATCCATTCAATTTTTAAATTATAATTTAATCTTTTTAAAACTTTTAAACCATCCGATTATCATTTACAATGATTAAAATTTTTCCTATATTTCTTTTCCTCTAAAAACTTTAAAGAAGTGTCCTTGAAATATTTTTAAATTGTCTTTTACCAATGTTTTAATCTTTTGAAATATTCTGTAGGAAA
>NC_046659.1:33367192-33387043 GCF_010883055.1 Belonocnema kinseyi
CTAAAAAGCATCCCTGCGTGTCAACAATATGCTAGAACACTTGCGGGAAAAATGCAGAAGGCGGTTGTCCTTGGGTCGCTCCGTGTTCTTAGGGTCTACGAGACTTTTGCTGGATCGTCATGTTGATTCCTTTACAGACTGTAACCACCTATTACACGGTTGTGAGACGTGGTTGTGGCTGAAATTTTACCACGAGTTCGCTGGAAGCGGGTGCAATGTTTCAGATTAGCACCCGCTCCCGGCGCAATCCTGCGATTGTCCTTATGATAAATTTTTAATTATATATATTTAAACATACTTAAAAATTTTGAACGCTTTCAATATATTTATGATTAATAATTTTTTTAAATAAACTTTTAAGTTTACAAATCAAATTTTGAAGACTTCATTTCCATCGAGTTAAAAATTACTTACATTTCATACTTGAAAATAAGATTTCGAATGTTTTGAATTTGTATTGATTCCATTTTCAAAACTCTAATATACAAACATTTCAATATTTAAAGTTTTAAAAATTGTGTTTTTGTTCTCAATTTCCATCTGAATCTTTAAAAATTTTTAGGAGATTTTAAAAGACTTTTAGGGATTTTAAATATTTGAGGATGTTTCAAAAGATGTCAGGGATTTTTTAATTTATTTTGCTAATTTAAAGGAATTTCAAATAATTTTAACAATTTTAGCAGTTATTTAAAAAAAACTCCAAAGTACCTTATAAATCTTGAAAAGATGTCAAGATATTTCAAAATATTTTGAACGTTTCGAAATATTTGAGAGTATTTTATAAGGTTCCAAGGAATTCTCCATTGATTACAGTAATTAATATGAGATTTTAAAGGATTTGATATATCTTAGGATATTTTAAGAGATTCCAAGGAATTCTCCATTGATTTCAATAATTTAGTATGAGATTTTAAAGGATTTGAAATATTTTAGGGTATATTTAAAATTGCATGGAATTTTCAAGAGCTTTGCAAAATTTCAAGGGATTTTTAATATTTTAGGATGTTTTAAAACATTTAAAACATTTTTAATTAATTTTAATCATTTCTAGCAATTTCAAAGAATTTGAATTATTTTCAACTTTTCAGTTTGAAAGTGGAACTGCTGTTGTGAAAATTTAATTTTTTGTTGGTTCATGATTTATCAATTTATTTGAAAAAAATTTGTTTTTTGAAAATTGAACTATTTTGTAGAAAATATTTTTTTGCTTTTGTTTAAAAATTAATTTCTTTTAACTACAAGAAAATAATTCTTTTTTGTAGAAAACTTGACTATGATTAAACATTAATTTTTATATAGAAAATTAGACTTCGTGGAAAATAAATTTGTTTTGTGCAACGTTCATGTATTTGATTAAAAATGCCTTTTTTTTTTAAATACAATTCAGCCTTTTCGATAAAAATTTTTATTTTTGTTGTAAACAAATTCAACAACTTTTTTTTTAATTTATGTATTTTATTCAAATTTTTTTTTTTTTTTTTTTTTGAAAAAACTAATTGTTATAGTTGAAAGTTGAACTTTTTCTAATAAAAGATAGTCAAATAGTCATTAATATTAATATAATATTTTATAATTATAATATTAACATCAATAATATATGTAATAGTAATAATATGCATATTACAGACAAATGAAAAACATAGCCGCGGAATCGACTCATGCATGATGAAATTAAGAATAACGCGAAACATCAAAATCGCCAATTTCTTTCATTTCTTTCTGATGAGGATCGAGATATAAATAGAAGACCACCGAAGTCTTCCAAAACTGTCAGATCGGCAACAAAGATATGTTTGTGGTAACTAATTTAGCTTGTGTTTCACATTCTCTTATTCCATTATCTCGGTTATCTCCCACCTCATCTCTGGTATAACGTGGCGCAAGCTTAGGACAAATATTCTTTGCTTGGGATTAGGTGCAATTTAATTATTTTATTCGATGCTGCTTTTTAAATACGAAATAATTTCAAAGTACAGTTAGGATCTATACACTTGATTATTGCTGTACCTCCATACATCTAGCCCTCTGTGTCAGCCATATTGGAACTGTAAATGCGCTATTGGAATTATAATACTAGCCCTCCATGTGTAGAATTAGAGTTCTGAGCCAATTATAATAATTTGAGAATGGTAACGAGAATGAGAATATTACCAAGAATATAACTGAGAAATAAATTCTCTGAGAATTTATAAAAATCTTAGAATTTATTTTAATTAATAGAAAATTGTATTTTTTCGATGACTTTTCGGTTGAAAATTCAACTCTTTTTTTTAACTTTTTAATTTTTATTTTGAAGTTTACCTGTTTCAGCAGAAATCAAATCTTTCTTTGATAAAAATGCAACCTGTTTGGTTAGAAATTAGGTTTTTATACTACTTAACTATTTTGTAGAAAATTTATATTTTGATGTTGAAAAATGATCTGAAAAATTTTCTGGATGAAAGTTCCGCTTGTAAAAACAAATTGTTTTTATTAAAAATTCATATGTTTCAGTACAAACTTGATATTTTTAGATAAAAATGCAACTATTTGGTAGAGAATTCCACAATATGGTTAAAAATTCATCCTTTTTGGTTAAAAATTCGTCTTTTTGGATTGAAAATTAACTTTTTTGGTAGAAAATTATTTCGGGTTAAAAAATTCATAGTTTGATCGTGAAAACTCGTCTAAAATCTTTAGCAACCGAAAATTCAATTATTTTTTGAAAATTTACCTTTTTGATTCAAAACTTCATCTTTTATAAAAGAAATTTCATTTTTTGTATGAAAATCGCTTTGTTAAGAAATCACTTTTTTGTTAAAGATTTATATTTTAAGTTAAAAAGTTCTCTCGTTGGTTAAAAGTTTAATTATCTTGATGAAAATTAATCTTTTTTAATTAAAAATTAAACTACTTGGGTCAAAGTTAAAGTACATTGTGAAAATTTTCTGTATTGAAGGCTTATGTCTGATTGAAAATTTAACTGTTTAGTGGAAAATTCTTCTTTTTTTTTGTTTAGAATTAATTTTTTAATAGAAAATGTAATTTTTTTATTTGTTTAAGACTGATATTTTTTACAAAAAATTTCGCGTTTCTGTGGTTGTAGAAAATAATTTTTTAGTTTGTAATTTCCTTTTTGTGCGTAAAAATGCATCACTTTCATGGAAAATTAATTTTTCTGTTGAACAGTCATATTTTTTTAGTGAAAAATCTTTATTGATTAGAGATTTGTCTTTTTGGTTTGAAAATTCTTTGCTTTTGTTGTATAAATTTCATTTTGTTAATTAAAATATAAACCATGACACTTTTTCGTTGGCAATTTGTCTTCTCAGGTTGAATATTCATCTATTATGTTAAAAATTCAATTATTTTGCTGAAAATTGCAGTATATTGTTAAAGAGTTGTCTTTTACAGTAGAAAAAACTTTTTTTTTTATTTGAAACAAATTAATACATTTGAAAATTTTTAATTTATATATGAAACACTGTTTTAATCCGCTTATAAAATATTCGCTGGTAAAAATATAATAAGATTGAAATGCTGGTATTTGAATATAAATGATTTTAAATGAAAAATTAGTCGAGAAATCAGAGAATTTTTGTTAATGTCACGCGTCTAAGTTTTTCGGGAGCGGGGTCTTTTTATTTTACTTCGTATTATTTATTAAGTAATGTGAGGCAATGGAATTTTGAGGTTAGAGTTTCAGTCTAACAGTGCTGAATAATTCATGAGCTACTGCTTTGCATATTTTAAATTCCTGAATGTGTCAGAGCTAGAAAATAATTTATATTCAACCGCTGATATAACCTGAACAATAAAAATATTGTTAAAAATCATAAAATCTTAAATTTTTTTAAATTCTGTCATATTCTCGGTTATTAAACCAGAACTTAAATTCTCGGGAATTTAAGAACTCTAGGTAGGATGCCCAGATAATCTAATCTAATCGATTCAATCTCTCTTTCTATCGTATGTAATTAAAGGGACATGCTCGATAGTTTTGAAGCAATAAACTGCAACTACCTCTTTGTATCTTATCGGTCAAATAAAGAGAGGTGGCTGTCGATAATCAAAAAGTCGGTAATTCTCGATTAACGTTTGATGGTCCTCTCTTTCTGACCCATAAGATAGACAGAGGTCGTTGCAGTTGATTCTTTCAAAACGATCGAACGTCTGTATAATTTCATACGATAGAGAGATTCAATCCAGCAGGCCCGCCAAGAGAAAAACAGAGCCCCTGTGTTGGGGGATTGGAATTACGGGGCCCTATATGTAATTTTGATTTCTAGCAGTTCCGGAAAATCGTGGCCCCCACGAAAAGTTCGAGCCTAAGGAGAATCTCCTTAGGTATAGATTAGGTTAGAGGCCTTTGGAATCCGACTTCTTGTCTCCATTCACCTACTGCATTAAAATATTTCTATTTCGTGGTTGAATTGTGGTATTTAAAAACCAAAAGTATTTGCCAATACTGTTTTATATGCAAGCCTCCTTAGCGGGAGATTTTGACATACTTTAAATGTCCACACTGCACATTAGTTTATACATAATTTTCTGATAAATCACAAATAATTTCAAACCTCAAATTTTCAATAGTAGAGATCACTGAACTCCAAATAGAAACAACCGTCTATCGGCAGTTATGTTATGAAAACCTACTTAAATCGTCAGAGTATACTTATTATGATATTGAATTTTTTTAAAAAGTGAATAAAAATAAATTAAACCTTTTGAGGACTGAGAGTTAGTATTCGGTATATACTTTCGTTTCATCATTTTCTAAACAAGCGTTCAAATCATTTTTCAAAGCATTGTACGTCGTGTACGTTTTAGGGAGAGTAATAGTATCCGTACATGTACTAAATAAAGGCCTTTGGCTTAACCCCATTGAATCATTAGATTTTAAGTAGATATAATTTGGCATCAGGAACGACCCTGTGATTAAGAACAACGTTTCTAATTTTTCTGTGTCCAGACATCGGACATACATTTTAAAATAGTGATACACATCACTTTCTTCATTACTTAAATTCGGTTCTGTCAACAAACAATTCACTACTTTGACAGCTATAGGGGTTTACATTTCCGAAAGAACTCTGAAATCACACTTTTTCCAAAAAATAGTATGTTTTCAGGAATCACCCCTTGTCGCATTTTTAAAATGAGCCTGTCTGGTTTTTCCACCAATGTCTCGTTTGCAATAACTTTCAATTGTTCTAAAAATGCTTCAGAGGATGGTCTTTCATCGAACCAATTCGACTGAAAAAAATCCAGAATCGTTTCTAACTCCTCTGCGGATAGGGCCGAAAAATTTTTTTGATCTTTTTTAAAAATTTTTCGCAAGTAAGGGTTCACATAATTTCCGAGTTCTTGCAATAAAACGTCTGAATCAATATCCTTGTTTGGATCGCCAATCAACATCAGGGTAATTTTTGATATTTTTGCCGGGAGGGTATTCGTTAATAGCAGCATATGCTGCGAAATGCGTCCAATAATAATAAAGTGATCCTGCTGATGGCATTTGCTCAATTCTAAGTACGGAACTAAGCAATCCTCTCCTTGAAAAAATAAGCCCTGACACTTTATGAAAAATATATTAAATAATTCTTTAGTGAGCCCGCCACCATTGATACCTAGTTCACCTATAAATTTAATCTCTAAGTTTTTATTTACAATTTCCTTATCAGTGTAGAGCTGAAGTAGGTCATGGAGACAATTCTGCCTAGATATTTCGATTGTCGTCCTTTCTGCGTCTTCTTTTAGAGATGGGAACAACAAAGAACTCTCCAAGTTTAAGATTTCTTTTTGATCGACTGAAATAAATGATCGTTTATAAGTATTCATAATAATTTTAAAAGTTGACCATTTTCTATATCAACACGTAAAATGGATACCTGCTGCAGTGTCTTCATCTGCATCCGAATCTTCAAAATCTTCAACCTGTTCAACTGGATGTAAAAAATGCACCCTTCTCGTCCTTTGAACTCGGTCATTTGTCGTAACAATCGCTGAAGTGGAATTTCGAGCTGGTACATGGGATGAGTTGCTGATTGTTATTGTTTGACTAGGTGGTTGGGCATTAATCAGAGGTAAATGAGTAGGAAAATCATTTTTCGGTAAAACAACAATTTTACTCTGTCTGAGTTCCTTCTCCAGCTCTACTCCATCTTCTACATGTGGCAAATATACAATCATTTTTTTCATGTCCAATTTGGCTAACTTGAAGCCACACATTCTTAAGAGATCTTGAATATATCTAGGATGAAGCCTAATTATGCTTTCTTTTATTTCCTCCATTAAGCTATTTCTATCAATTTCTAGCAGCACTTCAGCTTTCCCTATAAAGAGTAAATTATCTTAATTAATCAGAACATTTTTCTGTGAATGATCTATCTGAAATACGACCTTCGAAAGAAATGAGGGTTCAAAATCGCCTTCAAATATAATTGCGTTGCAGAGGAGTCACGTTAGACGTTAAAAATGAAAATTTTGAAAACCCGACGGCGTGCCGCTGATTTTAATGAAACCTTTCGCATTGTGTTCTTATTGTTGTGTAATGAAAAGCTTAAAAAAATATCCCTTTGCTAATTTGTATTTATTAGCTTGAACAAAGTATCCAGAAAAATCGATTTTAAAGTTTAAAAAAATTGAACAAATAAAATCCTACAAAAATGTAACTATTTTGGTGTTAATTCGATTTTTTTTTAAATTAATTTTTCAACTGAAAATGTAGCTGTTCGTGTTTTGGTTAAAAAGGTATCTTTTTTAGTTAAAAATTAACTTCTTTCGTTGAAAATTAAACTATTTTGTTAAAAATTCAAGTGTTTGCTGAAAATTAATTTTGTATACAAATTTGTATACAAATTCATCTATTTTAATCAAGGATCCATTTCTTTCGTTGAAAACACTGAATTGTGTACTAAAAAAGGCATTTTTAATCAAATACATGAACTTTGCATAAAAGAAATTTATTTTCCACCAAGTATAATTTTCTATACAAAAATTAATGTTCAATCATGGTTAAATTTTCGACAAAAAAGATTAATTTTCTTCTCGAAATTGCTTTAAATTATTGACATTCATTGAAAACTCCTTGGAATATTTCGAAACATGCTAAAATATTTTAAGTCCTTTAAAACTCTTGAAATTTTGCAAAACTCTTGAAAATTCCTTAAAATCTTAACAATACCCTAAAATATTTCAAATACTTTAAAATATCATACTCAATTGTTGAAATCAATAGAAAATTCTTTAGAATATATTAAAATATCCTAAATATATCAAATTCTTTAAAATCTCACATTAACACTCAATGATTTCGAAACCTTCAAAATCTTTTGAAACACCTTGACATCTTTTTAAGATTTCTAAAGTACTTTGAAGTATTTTAAACAACCCTGCTATAATTGTTAAAATTCTTTGAAATTCATGAAAATTCCGCTTCGTTTTGCTTTAAATCTTAATTTTCATTTGATTTTTTTTATTTTAGAAATTCCATAACTTTAGTCATTTTTATTTTAAATTAAATAAAAACTTCAATTTTCGATTTTTGTTAGCAAAATTCAAAAAAATCTTTAGGCAATCTTGTAGGGTCTTAAAAAATTAACGTTTTTCTTCTCTTGACTTTTTTCCATACCACGCTCTCTCTGGCTGCAAATGTTCATTTTCGTTTGGTTTTTTGGATTTTGAAAATGCTATAATTTTGGTAATTTTCATTTGATCAAAAAAAGTAATTAAGGAACATTGTTCTTATTTTAGTCAACTATAAAAATATGTCGGAAGAATTTTCAAATATTAAAAAAAAAGTGGACTCAAAAATTTTCAAAATGCTCCAACTTTTTACAATTTCTTCAAAAAAAGCTAACTAACGAACTCGTCCTTTCTTTTCATATGTTTATACGGTGTGCAAAAGAGAAATCCAATCAAATAATTCCTTCAAATGTTAACGTGTTTACATACTACAACGAAAAAACGACAACGAGAGACACCGACGTAAAAACTATTTTTTCTGATTCCGGGTGTCTCGAAACGTTGACATTTAATGGAATCCGCGAAAGTCAATTTTTCACATAAAACCAATAAGGTAAGCTGACCATTACTGGGACAGTTAGGAAAAGCTAACCCACATAAACACAATTTTAAAATGGGGATTTGGAATTTTTTATACAAAAACCGTTATAATATGTGACTAAGACATTATTTGATCTTTTAGAACAAAAAATACATTTATGATTTTATAGTTTATTGTTATAAATCATTTTTTAAGCTAGTCAGATCGCCCATTAGTGGGACGCGCATTTGGGGACATATTCTAAAGTGGGACACCAAAGAAGCAAATACTTGCACAAGGAAAATCAAATGGAGTTTATCCAAATAAAATGGCACAATTTACTAACAATTTATAACAGAATACATCTAAAAGCAGGAATGGATTGCGATAACTGTTTCATTACTTACTCTAAAACAGTTTTTTTAAATAGTTTATTAAAACCTCCAATTCTAATCTCAAATTTTGCCAACTGCTTAGGTAAGCAATTTGATAATAACTCATAAGTTTAATTTTTTAATAAAATTGGTAAGTATGAATAAAAATATAATATTACAGATTAATACTACCTTGATCAAAAAGTTCCCGGAATTTATTTTTAAAATTAAAATTATAAGTTTATTCTTAAATATTGATGTGGTCCCCTTCAAAGTAATTCCCATCGACTGCCGCGCACTTATGCCAGCGCTTGATCCAGCTCTCAAAACATCTTTGATACTCAATTTTCGGTATGCCCATCAGTGCCGTTTTCGCTTTTTGTATTATCTCCGATCGGCTGCTAAAACGCGTTCCGCGAAGTGGTTTTTTCAGTCAATCGAACAAAAAAAGTCACAGGGAGCTAAATCTAGCGAATTTGATGGGTGCGGAATTGTATTAGTTGAATTTTTCTTGAGAAACTCACGGATAATGATGGCATTGTGCGACAACACACACGTTCTTGCAAAATTAAATCCATTGCAAAAATCGAATTTTGCAGAAAAACAGATGCAATAAAAATTGCGTTACATTTACAAATGTCAAGCTAGAAAGCTGAAATTCGCAGGGAATATTGTTAAAAGGTTTGACAACCTACAGAAACAAAAAAATGTGAATCGGACAGCAGGGGGCGCCACACGGTGATGATTCCGGGAACTTTTTGATCAAGGTTGTATGCTCTGGGATGGTACAATGAAAACATCATCTGTTTCAATGATGAGTTTTTCATCGATTTCGTCCGATTTCTTGTGTCTCAAACGGATGTTTGAGATTGTGGTACGGAGCTTCCCTTTATATTCAAAAATTATTTTGTCAAACAATTTATCTCTCATCAATCTCATAATCACCACAATTGATTTATTTATTCTCTTAATCTTTTTTCATTCTTCAAATAGTTATTGAAATATCCCAAAATGTCAGTCATTTCCGAGTTTTCACAGTGATTTTGCAAGAAATTTGTTACCATCCTTTCAAAAGCTTTTACATGTCGTTCTTGAAGAATCACTCTTAGTTGTTTATACACAAGTACCTAAAAAAATGAAAAAATATTTTTAAGATTGTGGTTATGCAGTACAGCCTTAAATAATAATAATAATTTAAAAAAAATTAATAATATTAAAATAATTTTCAATTAAAAATGACACTGATTAATTCAATGTTTATCTTTTCTCTGGTTCCCCCATTGTATGAAGACATGCATTGAAATATGCTGCCACCATATCTGACATAAAAGCTTTACATTTTATAACTCCAACTTGTTTTTTTATTTCCGAGAAAAATAAATTGAAAACTTCTTGATCTGAACAGTTCGAAATTAAGAATGCGCAAGGAAATCCCTCTCGGAGTTCATCTATTACCATTACAGTATGAAGTTCAAAATCTTAACTGTTCGTACCATGGGTACCATCCACACATATTATATCCTCTCCATGTTTTTTCAACAATTCTGCCTGTGAATACGTGATAATTATTAAAATAAAGTTTTCATCTTTAAACTGTGGATGATCACTGGATGTGACTCCTTGGGGCTTATGCAAAAGGACACAGTCCCCTTTGTCTTTCATTGAATTCACCCAAGCTTCTACAGTAATAGCGTCATTTTTGTGCCACGTTGGCGAATGTGCAAGGTGATACGAGTTCTCAATATTAAACAAATCTTTCTTTTTGCTAAGGTGAATTCTTCGTAGATTTGAAGCAATTACGGACTCTTTTATTTCGTCTAAAATAGTGTCAAACGGAATTTTCAGGGCGATCTTTTTCGCCAGCTCTTCCCTTTCTTTTCTGCTCAATGACATGTGAACTAATTCAAATGGTTCATATTTATGCCCCACGTGTGTTTTTATAAGCTTCACAGTGCAGTTACCTGAAAAAACGAAAACAGAACTATAATAAACAATTTGTAATTTATCTACACGCAGGAAAATTTTTTAAAAAATTAGAAGAAAGGAAAAATTAATTCTTTGGATTCGGCTGGATTAATACTGTTTTAAAAATTAAAAAATGTGTTGCCTAAAACTAATTTAGTTTAAATTAGAATAACATATTTATTACGGTGAGCTTCGATTGAGTTTAATTAAAAGGTTCGATTAATATCCATAAAAATTAAAATATTTCATTGAGCCGTTTTTGTAAGTCATTTTTTCGTTTTTTGTTAACCATAATTTTTATTTATTTCTAATCTATAAGTTTTTCACATTTTTTACAAAAATTAAGTACATATATTAATAAAAATGTAAAATAAATTAAATAATACAAAAATCATAAATAAAAAATTAATTTTCAACACATAATAATGTTCTTTTAGGTAACAAATCTATTTTATAACTTTATGTATAAATTTTTTTTGTAACTAAACATGGCTTGAGTTAAACTCGTACATATGCGCGCAATAATTCTCTTCTATAATTTGAATTATTGTTATCAACTTTGTACTTGTTCCACATCTTGTCAAAATTACAATAAGCTGCTTCTATTGCTTGTTCTCCATAAAAACCCAAACCTCGTTTTATTTTTGTACAAAATTTTTCGACGTTATAAAAATAACAAAATGTAATTTTGGAGCCATTGAAATATTTAAATCTAAGTAGCTGCTTTTAAATGTATTCATATATTAATCGAAGCTCACTGTGTTATTTTATTGATTCGAGAATATCGTTCGCTTGTAAAAAGAAAATACTGGCTTCTTTCAAGTATAATTAGACAAGTGATTCAGCCTACTTGATTTAATGCAACTTCTTTTGGCGCACTTTTTAAACATTTTTAAAACTCTGAACATTAACTCATAATGTTCGTAATAAAAATCAATCTTTAAGTCATAATGTTTTTTAAAAGTGCATAAGGTATTTGAAAAAGATTCACCCTCAATGTTAATTACTAAGTTTATAGATGCAGGACAAAATGCATTAATATTTCTGCTTCCTTTGAGTTTCAAATGCCTCTTCCTCTGATTATCAAGTGGTAAATACATTCCTGACCGACAGCAAGCATACTTGGTGAACTTATGATCTTTGTATGAAGCCCCCCTACCTGTTTTTCGAAACTGTGTGTTGTATTTTCTGGCTCAATGTTGATATCGTGAAACTTTTAGTATGAGCGAACATTTCGTGGATCGAAGAAGTGACAAACGTTCGGCAAAGAGCACAGGTTTTGGGTTTAAATTTTTTAAACGAGTACACTTTCATGTGTGATTTTAAATGGCCCTTGTAAATAAAACTTGTATTGAAATGGTCACATATATAATTTATTTTCGTGTCAACTTCATTTCATATAATTTCCGTTTTTTTTATTTGTATAAATTGATATATTCGTTTTGATGTTTTCTTTAAAAGTGTAACTTTGAACAGTCACTCCTCGTAAAAATGTTTTTACACACATCACATTTAAACTTTGGTATATTTCACTGGTAATCTAACAAATCACTTCTCACAAAATACTGCAAACATTAGCATAACAATTTCGACGCGTGCACTTTCGTTCATTAAACGTAATGAACAGTACTGAACGTTTATATACTTAAGTCGCTAGCGCTAAGAATAGGAGAGCATATTATTTTACTTAATGATACGTGAAAATCGAAATTATAGTTATTTTCACTTTTTCTTTTCAACTTATATGTATTTTTATGCCCTAAAAGAATTTTCTTTTCCGATAAAAATGCCTGAAAATCTTTTTTCACATAAAAATAAATTAATTCGTGCCGTAACAACTAGTTCAATGGAGAAAACATCACTGTTTTAAACTTCAAAAAGTTTCTGCTAACTGAAGATTTCGTTTTAAAAATCTGAAAAAATCATGAAGACTCATTTTTAAATGTATAACAAGATTTTTGCTATGCATAATGAAAATAAATTTTTTTTATTTTTTCGGCGCATAGAAAAAAGAAGATTTTTGCTATGCATAATCAAAATTTAACAATTTTATTTTTTCGGCGCACCCTAGTATGCATATCTGTTATTTTATTTTAGGTTATGTTATTTCATTATATAATTAAAATAATGGTCACGTAAAGTGAGAATAATGCTTGATATCATACTAATAGGGACATTGGCACATTACTACATTCTTTCAAATGATCCGCGAAGAATTCTCTACGAGATCGAGAAAAGATTCGCACATGTGCATTGCGTTTTGGTGGAAATGATCAGAACGGTTTTTGCGCGCTATAGACTCTAGTTCTTACCAGTGATCCCAGATCTGAAGCGAGACGTGGTCCAATTCTATGCCACGTATATGTCCGTGTGAATATGGTAGGAGACGATATATATGCCTGGGTTGCGCGCGCAACCCATTTCTCCTTTTCTGAATTTGAAAACTCGAAGGTGCACGATTGCCGGTTGGAACACTTCGGCGGTTCTATTTATATCTCTATCTACTTTGAAATGAAATAAAGAGATTAGGATTTTTATATTTCCAGATTTCGATGCTGGGCTGGCGATTCTCATGATTTGAATACTTCACGCGCCTCTTTAATTGGTGTATTTTGAGGTTACGTTACTTCAAGTATAAAATATAAATTATATAAATATTAATACTATTATATATATATAATTAATTAATTAATTATACTATTATAATTATGTTATATTATAATAGTCTTATTTAAATCTTGATCCGCATTTGAAAGAAATTAAAGAAATTGGTGATTTTGGAATTCATCTCGTTTGGATAAAAACTCAATTATTTGATTGAAAAATTAATTATTTTGTTAAAAATGTAACTATTTTGTAAAAAGTCCTCCTTTCTATCAAAAATTCACCTTTTCCGTTGAAAATGTAACAATTTTGTTGAAAATTCGTTTTTTTCCTTGTTCAATTCAATTTTTTATCACAGCTTTTATCTGAAAATTGAACTATTTCATTTTTGGTTAAACTGTATCCTGTAAATTGTATTAGTTAAAACACCAATTATTTGTTAGAAAATTAATTTATTTGTTTTCGATTATGACTTAAAATATTATTTCAGTCTAAAATTTTTTATTTTTATCCATTCAATTTGAAATTTTTTAATTAAAAAAAGAAAATTTCGTTAATTATCAGCAATATTTGACCGTTCATTTAAAACAATAGATTACAAACAACTGTTATAAACTACAAATTTGAACAGAATGGTTCGAAATAGAAAGCCTTGACTTGTTAAATTTGTAATGAGCTGAATATAAAGTTTAAACGCTACAATTTTAATTTAAAAAAAGATTCAAAATTAATTTAAAACTTGGACTTATTTCAAATAATTTGAAAGACGATGTAGATTTGTGCAGGTTGAAAATGTAACTATTTGGTTTAAAGTTTAACTCTTTGATTGAAAACTCATATTTTTCGCTTAAGAAATTCAAGTTTTTGTAAATAATTCGTCTTTTTGACTTTAAAATTAAATAATTTAGTTGAAAATTCATCTATTTTGTTTAAAATTTGTCTTTTCTGTAGATCATTAATTTTCTTGGTCAAAAATTCATCTTATTGATTTACAGTTTAACAACTTTGTTGAAAATTCATTTTTTCTGATAAAAATTATTTTTCTTTATCTGAAAATGTAACTACTCTAGGATTGATTAAAAATTAATCGCTTTTATGTGGAAATTGAACTATTCCATTTTTGGTGAAACTTTATCCTGTACATTGTATTAGTTAAAACACCAATTATTTGATAGAAAATTAATTTATTTTGTTAAAAAGTAAACTTTTGGGTTGAAAATTGATATATTTTGTTAATTAGTTTTTTTTCCTAACATTAAAAAAAACTGCAAAATAAAAAAATTTCCTTAAAATCGTCCTGATTCTTTTTTTTTAATTTTTAAAATCTTTTCAAATGCTCACTTAAAATTAATTTTTCGAAATAAAAAATTATTTTCAATTTCCTTAGCAATTACAACCATTTTTGTTATTCTTTTTAAATATTTTACAATTCTCAAAAAGCTTAATTTTTTTTTAATCTACATAAATCTACATCGTCTTTCAAATTATTTGAAATAATTTCAAGTTTTAAATTAATTTTGAATCTTTTTTTTAATTAAAATTGTAGCGTTTAAACTTTATATTCAGCTCATTACAAATTTAACAAGTCAAGGCTTTCTATTTCGAACCATTCTGTTCAAATTTGTAGTTTATAACAGTTGTTTGTAATGGATTGTTTTAAATTAACTGTAAAATATTGCTGATAATTAACGAAATTTTCTTTTTTTAATTAAAAAATTTCAAATTGAATGGGTTAAAAATAAAAAATTTTAGACTGAAATAATATTTCAAGTCATAATCGAAAACAAATAAATTAATTTTCTAACAAATAATTGATGTTTTAACTAATAAAATTTACAGAATACGGTTTAACCAAACAAGGAAAAAACGAATTTTCAACAAAATTGTTAAATTTTCAAAGGAAAAGCTGAATTTTCGACCAACAAAATTAATGATCTACAAAAAAGACATTTTTTAAACAGAATACATGAATTTTCAACGAAATTATTTAATTTTAAAGTCAAAAAGACGAATTATCTACAAAAAGTTGAATTTCTTAAACGAAAAATATGAGTTTTCAAGCAATGAGATAAACTTTTAATCAAGTAGTTAAATTTTCAAATATAATTATAAAATCTTATTAAAAAAAACGTATTTTTTTACAATGTAGTTCAACTCTTAGTGAAATAATCGACTTTTAAACCCAAGAAGATGTACAGTTCATATTTTAACCAAACAATTGCATTTTTGACCAAAAATTATACATTTTCAACCAAAAAGATAAAATTTCTACTAAAAAAGGTCAATTTAATTTTAATAAATTTTTTAATTTTAAAGTCAAGAAGAGTATTATCTACAAAAAGCTGAATTTTTAACCTAACTTAAAGGCAAATAGTTGAATTTTCAACTATAATTATGAATCCTTGATAAGAAAAAATTAATTTTTTTACTAAGTAGTTCAACTTTAAGTGAATAATCGAATTTTCCACCCAAAAAATTATGACTTTAATTTTTAACAATATAGTTGCATTTACAACAAAACGACTTTGCAACCAAAAAATATTTACAGTTGATAATTCAACCGAAAAATGTAATTTTTAATCAAAAAGTATAAATTTTCCATAAAGTAATTTAATTTCGACAAAGAAAGACGAATTGTTAACAAAATACATGATTTTTTAACCAAAAATGGTATACATTAATTGTCAGTTTCAAAAATGTATTTTCAACGAAAGAGATAAACCTTCAGATAAAAGAAATAAAATTTTTAACAAAGTAGTTGAATTTTTGATAGAAAAGAGGTCTTTTTACAAAATAGTTACATTTTTAACAAAATAATTAATTTTTTTTTTAATAATTGTAAATCACTGTTTCTTACAGCCATCTTGCCTATCGCCCAGTGAGTTGTCTAATTGTGGGAGACAGGGTGAGGAACGAGCATACCAACTATAGAATGTACATCCTGTGCATATTATTTGGCGCCATCTGTCAGATCTCGCCGCGACTAGCATTAAAATTATGTCATGACATAATTTTAATTCGTTGATTAAAATTATGTCACAACATAATTTTAATTCGTTGATTAAAATTATGTCACAACATAATTTTAATTCGTTTCATTTTCATTATACTTTCACATAGTTCAGAAACGAATTAAAATTATGTCACAGCATAATTTTAATGCAATGAAATAATATTAGCATTTGAAATAGTGGAGCAACGAGGAAAAACGATATCAAAGTACAATGAAAATTAAAAGAATTAAAATTATGTTGTGACATAATTTTAATGCAACGAATTAAAGTTAGCATTTGAAATAATGGAGAAACGAGGTGAGCCATGTGAAAGTATAATGAAAATGAAACGAATTAAAATTATGTTACGGCATAATTTTAATGCAACGAATTAAAATTATGTCACAGCATAATTTTAATGCAACGCATTAGAATTACATCTAGACAAAAAAATACTTCTGTGAGGTATAATATTAACGGTGAATAAGAAAAATATGTTTCGTTTTTTTAGATTTCGATAAAGCACAAAAGTAATGCCCTAGAAAATAAATGTACAATTATTAATTATTTAAAACATGTTTATCAACATACTTATAGTTTGGCCACTTTTCAAGTAAGAGGCATAATTTGTTTACGGAATGAACTAAGAATGTCTTTCGATGATCGTTTCCCACCATACTTTGTAAATTTATAATAATTATTAATCATTTAAACAATATTCATAAAAGTATTGAGAGTAAGGGTATTTTTTAATTAGTAAACACATGTGGTTTACGAATTTAACTAGGATTATTTTTGCGATGAATCTTTCCTGAATTATTTGGTAAATTTACAAGAATTATTAATTATTTAAAGAACTTTCATAAAAAAAAGTCGGAATTTGGCTATTTTTCAACGAATAGGGTCAGTTTTTAAAACAAATTTAACTAATAACGTCTTTCCGATTAATTAAAATAATCAAATTTTCATGATTTATTATTTAAACTACTTTCATGAGCAAATTAAGAGTTGGTGCATTTTTTGAAAAATAGGCTTAATTTCTTTACGGAATCAAGAAAGAATGTATTTCCAATTACTTTTTACTATGATACTTTGCAAATTTACGCTAATCATTTATTATTAAAATAAATTACAAAAACAAGTTCAGAACTTAACTGTTTTTTTTTTTTAATTTTGAAACATTTGAACATTTTAAACAAATTAGCTTTTGCAAGAAAATGTATGCACTATATATTTAATAAGAATTAAAAAAGAAATTAAAACTGTATAATGGTAAAAACTTTCATTCTCATTAATTTCAGTAATTATTTCTTTTTATTAATTTCTTCCAGTAATTTCAGACTAGCCTGTATGAATTTTAATACAATTTAATTACAATGAGGCTACAAACGAGTTTATTCGACTTACTCGCACTTGCCTAAACATTTGGCCAGATTAGAGGAAAACTACAGAAAACCACCTTCTGAATTTAGCCGTGTTTTCAAAATTCGAGTTAACAACCCGGTCGTACGTTATAGATGATCACATTGGTCACCCCTCCAAGTGCTAGGGGTGCTCAAAATGGCTTTACATTTGGACTCTTCTCGAGTCGAGATCATTAACCATGTTTTTTTATGAAAATTTGTACGCACCGACATTGCATGTTTTTCCCAAACTTACATAAAAATTATTAGTGTTGCGCAATAATTTATTCTGCAGCTTAAGAGGGTAGCCTTGCGGAGCCGTGTACAAATAAAAGTTATTAAAGCAAAAATGAATATCGCGGTATATTAAATTTCATTTACAAATAAAATAATTGCAAGTAAGTTCGTGGTTCGCGCGCCAAGCGCGCGTATGAACTTCTAGTGTTATAAACAATATCTGATGTAACTAATAATTCGACTGTTTGTAACGCTTTATATTATCGCGAATAGGGTCTATAAAATAAATAAACATTTATAAAGTTGTAGACTGTAAAATATGCCTTTGTGAACTATATCTTTGAAAACAAATGTAATGAATTTAAACTGTTTTCTAATTTTTTTATAAAGATTTTAATAAATTATTTTATCAATATCATTGAAAATTATTGTTAAAAATAATGTGCATTAAAAAACAACGGTTTGATTGTTTATTTGTGCGCATTATCTGTTTAAATTAAAAAATTTCTTGTTGCAATTATGTGCCAATTATTTGCTAAGTGAAGAAAGAAGATTGCGATCTTTAAAAACAATTGTAATGAACTAACAAATTTATATTTTTTATAGCAATTTCGAAAAATTATTTTATTATTATTAGTTAAAACATCATGTGACCAATAATTTACGTCAAACAATGTTTCACGAAAACAGAAAATTACGATCTTTAAAAACAATTGCAATGAATTTGAACGGTTAAAACTATTTTTCATAACATCTTTACTTAATTTATTTATTAATATTATAGGAAACGTATATTATCATAATAATCTACGTAAAAACACAGAAGAAAATTATTTTTTGATTTTTTTGTTTTGACTTTTGAAGTATCATGCAGACATTTTTCGACTCATCTTTGTATGACTTTGCAAATTTATTGTAATTTATTGACCTTTTTGTCAAAAAACTTTATACTTTAAATGGTTTTACGACGATTCTCACCCACAAATATATTATGAACGATAAAGAAATTTTTGAATGTACTTAGATAATTAAAAATTTAATCAGTATCTAACAAAAATTATTTTTGAAATTTTTCAGGTGTTTTTTGTTGACATTTTTTCTCAAGAAATGAAAATTTTTAAAAGCTTGCATCTCGGTAATTTTCTAAAACTTTTCTCTTTTTTAAGTAGAATTATATAAGGTATAATAACTTTAACGTACATTTTAAAAACAATTCAATTATAGTCAAAACTTGTAGATATAAGCAATCCTTTCTGGGAATGAGAGTTAAACAGTAAAATTAATAAATGTCAGTTAATTTTTTATAAGAATAATCTATATTAAAAATTTAATTGAATTATAGGAATTGCAAAAAGTAATTACTGATTTAAAATAAGCAACGTTAGATAATTGAAATAGACGTTTGCAGAATTTATATTTTGCATCGTTTCAAACTAAGTAGTATAATATACTCTATTTATTTTAAGCGTTTTTATTTTAAGTTTTGACTTAAATATTTACTCTGATTAGTTATTTAATAATTACTTGTATAAAATGAATAATATTCTTATTTAATTAATTCTTACATAATTATTAGTATTTTTTATTTCTGCCTATTAAATTATGTTAATATTTAGTTCAATAGAACTAGAACTTTAATGACAAATCGTTTCAAAATTCAATTAGTTAGCAATTCCTACGAAAATTTTGGCACATTCTCTTAAGATGATCAGTGTTTGCATATATTTTTAATACTTTAATTTACACAGCCAAATGAGACAACTGAAAAATACCGAGAAAAAAAATTTCCGATACTACAATATTAATAAAATTTCCGTTAAAACTTCCCGAATTATGAAATTCCTGAATCATAGATAATAAAAAATTGTTGTTTTTTTTTTTAATAAATATTATTTATTTATTGCAAACACAATAATCAAATATCTGTACCAAAGAAATTTTATATCAATGTTTAAACCATATGAAAATTATTAATAATGCGGAATTCAAAAGCACCGGCACTTTTGATTCAAGAATATTTTTTTCTCAGTGTGTAGCAACTTCTTCAGCACTAGCCACTTTCGATTGAAATTTTTCTTAATTTTCAGTCCACTCTGATAATTAGGCTTATATTCTTAGAGAAAGTGGTTTAAAAACATTTGAAATACACCAACAATTCTCAGAACCAGAGACCAGACCTACTATACCCGAAGGTTTTTGCTGCGCTGAATCCGAATCTGACCTCAGAAAAATTCCATCACCCTCAGTTT
>NC_046659.1:33387143-33389609 GCF_010883055.1 Belonocnema kinseyi
AATAAGAATTATTAAATAATACAAATAATTACAATTTTTATTTTTTATTAAAAATTTAACAATAATTGATATTATTTTTCGTCTAACTTTTTCTGAATATCGACACGATAAATACATAATATTAATTTGAAACAGATTATTAGCTAAGATTAGTGAAATTTTCAGATTGAAAAACTTTTTTTCAACCAAATAATTCATTTTCAACAAAGTAGTTCGACTATAAAGTTGTGAAATCCATTAATTGTTTAATTTCCCAGTACAGTTTAAAATTGATTATTTAACTAGGCATTGATTTTAATGAATTTTTTCAACTGTACAAAGTTATTATAATAAATACAACATAATAAATTATAATAATAATTAGAGGATTATCTTTAAATACATAAATATAACGTTTAGCCAACTTCAACTCCTAGATTGATTAAAAGACCTCGGAGAATTTTTCTCTCAATAACACAGAATAGAAACTAGCAATACTTCTAGTTCCAAGATGCCGACTCCCTCAGGCATTCAGGTTTTATGATAAGGCGATTAATTAATCATATTTTATTGTCAGTGCTATTGAGGCTATTTAGAAATCGAAAACAATTATATTTTATTCCAATATTATGTCGTAATTAATTTACAAGTGTTAGACAATCAGACGAATAGTTAAATCTACTATGAAGAAACTGGAGGAAAATTGGACATTATTGATAGAAATTAGCTGTCTACATATTAAATTCAATATGGTTGAAGTTTTTTGCAATTGACGGATCTGACATTTCAATCACATGTGCATGTGGAGTAATATACGAAGATGTTTTAAAAATGCATACTCCAGAGAGTTTCTTGGCAGCCCCTTGTATTCTTTAGGCAATTACTCATCAGGTGGAACAAATGCTCTTATATTTTCCATATTATAATCTACTATAATAAGTATATTCATTTTAATTATATTCCCTGGAAAATGAAGTTTAATCTCCTTTTAATAAATTGCCCTTGTGCTTAATACACTAGTGTGGCCCTTATTTTTCAAAATCCTTTTTTTTTCAGCCACTAGTTCTGTTCGATTGCCCAAAAATCGACCATCATTTTTAATATTATAAAATTATTGTGTATTTCTATATGTGTATGTGTTTAATAAATAACTTATATTGTGTACTGTTTTGTTAAGGATTCGTCTTTCTGCTTTAAAAATTCAAGTACTTTGTTTCAAGTATAATATTCTTCTAGGCAGTTCGGTAAAAATCCATATATTCTATTAAATTTTCACAAGGCGAAATAAAATAAAGAGGGCCCGAAAGCTTGCAGGTGAAATCCTAACCGTGAGCGGAATTCGTGTGCATCGGGTACGAAAAACCTGATCCGTCATTTTCCTCGAAATGGAAGAAAGGTAGTTCACAAGGTACAGTTTAAAGCACATTTTTCCAATTTTTATGAATAATGCCCGGAAATTTGTCTGAATCCAGACACATGTAAATTTATTTTAACATTCTCATCATTAATGATTGAGAAAGTATTAGAATTGTCCGAAATTTGACATCACGGTTTTTCAACGGATCTCCACGTTTAGAGACCCCCTGAATCCGAAAATCAGTTTTTTACGATAGCATCTGTCTGTCTGCCTGTCCGCCCGTCCGTAATCACGATAACTCTCGGAAAAATGTACAGATCAAATCCACCTTTGGCACACTTTTTTAAAGTCCCAAAAGCAAGGACGAGTTCGTTAACCAGCCATTTTTGATAAAAATTCAAAAAGTGAGCGCATTTTGAAAATTTTTGAGACCATTTTTTTCTGAATTTAAAAATTCTGTGTACGGATATTTATAATATTAAAAAGAAAAAACAATTTAACCTCACGACTTTTTTCGATAAAAAGAAAATTCGCAGAGTTATGGCGTTTTCAAAATCTTTTAAATCAACCAAAAATCAAAATTTTAAACCAAAAAAACACACGATATGAAAAAAAGCCAAAAGAAGAAAAACATTTATTTTTGAAAGCCCTACAATATTATTATAATAAATTTTGGATTTTCTTGAAAAATCAAAAATTAAAATTTTGATTGTGCAAAAAATAATCAAAAATTCCATTTTGTGGACAAACTATGTACGATACGAAAAAAGATCAAGCAGCAAAAATTGTTATCCCCAAAAAGATCTACAATTTCGTTAAAAATCACTTCTTGATAGGATGCTTATTTTTTGTTTTATTTGTGAAAAATAACATTAACCACAATTAACCATAGAATACGAATATTTATTATCGAGGAGACGTGCACTCTTCGTGTAAGGAAGGTGGGGCAGGTTGATATTAAAATATTTGCCATTCTAAATTTTTCTTTCTCACTTTCCAATAAGCTTTTTGTAATTCAAAACGAAATTTTTGCAAGTTATCCAGAGACCTGCTCGTAATCATGCAATATTGTTGGGTTTTGCCTCTTGCGTGCAGGCGGGGATGCAGAGAAGTGTCCTGGGGGGGGGGGG
>NC_046659.1:33389663-33391787 GCF_010883055.1 Belonocnema kinseyi
GTGTCGCTCTCAGAGAATATAGTTACCAACAATAATAAGTTGTTCAAACAACTATTTTTCATAAATTGCATTCATTATTACCTCACAAAATAGAAAACAAAGAGAGTATTATTAACAATAATAATACATTTTTTTTAAATTATTTTGTCAACCTGAATTAATAATTACTTTATTGTAATTAAACAATGACAAGAAGTTAAAAATCTGCGGAAAAACGCATTTATCTAGTATTAATATAGAAGAAGATAGCTATGAGCAATAATAATTTGATCAAACAATTATTTTTTCTAAACTGAAACAAATAATAACTTACTCCAAGTGAGAGTGGACTAAAAGTTGCAAATTTGAGGAAAAACGTAATGTCTAGCATTATTCAAAGACGATATTATTAACAATGATAATAAATTTGTTAAACAATTATGTTAGTTAGGAATTATTAAATATTATCTTGCTCTAACTGAAAATTGGTCAGAATGTAAAAATGTTCAAAGAAAACCATGACTTTCCAACGCTAACAGAAAATAGCTAAAAACAAAAATTAATTTTGAAAAAATTCAATTCTCAGCGTTAAGTAGTATTTTATCTATCAGAAACAATCAACACTAAAAAACCGTTGCTAGAGGGCAACGACCCGCCCCTTCCCCCCATTTTATTCCAAATCCGGAAAAAGAAATTCCCTAATTTTTTATTTTTTTATTTCAACAGGTGCCGGTTTTTACTTGAAGTTTCCCATGCAACATGTATGGGAAAAATCACTTTTTTGAGTTTCTAGAATAATTTTTTAGGGTTTGAAAAAATGTGACGTGAAGGTATGGGGAGCTGTACAGAATTATCCAACAAAGAATTTCATCTATCAGGCATATAGGTTTGACACCCCTAACATACCGTCACGAGTACCTGAAAACGACCATTAAAACAAAAAATGTCAATTCTTACAGAAATCAACCTTTTGAACAATGTATTCTCGTCTTTCTTTACTTAAACGTGTAGATAATGATTCCTATTTTCCAAAACTATTGTTAGCACCTTTTGTAAGTACGAGAAGAATTTTTGGGAGTAAATACAAACTTTTATAGTGACAAAACTGTACTAGAAAAAAGATCGCCAAGACACAGGAAACGAAACTGGGAATACAGCGAATTTAACCAAATCTAATTTTGCTATTGAATGAAATTTTTAGTACAGAAATGAACTAGAAAAAAATCAAAAGATCCAAGTGTCGAAATTAAAAGTACTTCAAAATTTTGTATTTGGCATTTAATCGAAAAATAAAATGACTTAATGTCCGACAGTTGCATTTGTACATTCTCATTAGAGAAGGTATTAGATACGTGTTAAATTTGCCCCCCCCCCCCCTCGTTTTTATCAAATTCCAAGATTTAAGACCGCCTGAATCCGAAAAACAGGTTAGCCAGTTAATTTTTTTATTTATAGTATCCAAAAAGTCGAACAGTTGATCCTGATGACTTTTTTCATCAAACCAAAAATTACCAGAGTTATAGCATTTACAAAATTCCAAAAAACACATGAAAACGACCATTTTAAGCCAAATAACGAACGATATGAAAAAAAATCAGGACAAGAAAAAATTTTCTTATTGAATGCCCTAAATATTATTATAACAACCTTTTGAATTTTCTTGAAAAATTTAAAATTGAAATTTTGATAGCATAAAAAATTACATTTTCTCATTCAACTATTTCACAGTATTTCCAAGTTTCTGAATTATATAAATGTATTTTGCAAACAAACAAAAATTTTAAAGAAAGGCTATTTTTCACGATTAAAACAAAATACCAGAACTATCAAGACATTAAAGACAAAAAAATAATCTGCCCACTGCGTGTGCACATTCTCATCAGCACTTTTGTCTTTTAATTTCTTTTTCGTTTCGTGTATGAGGTTTAAAAAAATAAAATTTTTTGATGTTTTTAATGCTATTTTTTTGGATTAAAGCCAAAAACAGAACTATCTAAAAATTACACAGGCCAACAATTCTCAGAACCAGAGACCAGACCTACCATACCCAAAGGTTTTTGCTGCGCTGAATCCGAATCTGACCTCAGAAAAATTCCATCACCCTCAGTTTTCGAGATATTCTAACCTAAAAGGGTCAAAAACCCG
>NC_046659.1:33391887-33395779 GCF_010883055.1 Belonocnema kinseyi
TCTAGCATGCAATGCAACCCGTCTTGCATTTGTGTAATGCAAAAAAGTACTATATAGGCGATTTTAATTCGGTTTCCAAATCTCCCGCGCTCGAGATCTTGCGCTGATTGATCAAAGGCTTCGAAACTCAGAAGACGTGCGCAAAATATACGTGTAACCAAATTGTGAAAAAAGGTTATGTTCCCTAGGATTCACCGCGCATTTCAAATAAATAATTAGTTACGAATTAAAAACAATGTAACACAATATTAGAATGTGTTCACAAAAATTCTCGGGCCGTGGTTTCTTTGGGAAATTTTTCTTAAATCTTCGTTTGCAAAATCTTTTTTATTCTTTGAAATCATTGAATCATTTGTAATCTATAATTATTTAAAAAAATCTTCACAAATGTTTCGAAACCTTTTCAAATATTCTAAATGTTTTAAAATCTTTGAAATCTGGTGAGCTGTAACCTTTTCAAAATCTTTGAAACCCTTTAAATCTTTTAAAAGTTTGAAAATCTTTGTGAAATTGTTATGAAATATTTGAAATCTGATAAAAACGCCTTTATAAAATGTTAAAAATCCTTTTAAATATTTAAATATTTTTGAAACATTTTGAAATCCTTATTAATGTTCTTTAATATCGTGTATACTCAAAAACCGAGTGGTGAAACTCTTGAAAATTCTGTTATATGACCATGGCTCATTCTAATAAACCTTTTTATTCTAGACGTCGGCAGTGCGCACGTGCCGAAATTTTACGTCGTTTCCGTATTTTTCGAATAGTTTTGTGTAGAAATGTATGAAAATAATTTCAATAAAAACAGCAACAAAAAATTAATTTGTAAATAACAGAGATTTTTAAGGTAGAACATTTTTAAGTATATTAAGAAAAAAAAAAGGTGAAAAAAGTGGTAAGAGTGCGGCGACCAAGGCCATTATTTGCATCTGTTGGCACCTGTCATCTTCTAAAAAATGCTTAAAAATTCGGTGAAACTCACGGAAGATAATGTTCCAGGTGCATAATTAGTGCACGAATCAGTGGAAGAGCACAGGATTGAGCAGTTGAAACGATGTTCTAAATGTAAAAAACCCCCATTAAAAGAAAAAAACGTGATTTAGTGGAAAGGTTAGTTGAGGTTTTGTATGGCTGATTTAAATATTTTCTTTTACACAAGATTTGCAGTTCAGAACTTTGTTTGAGTAAATATTTAATATTCATACAAATATAAAATAACACAATATTATATTTTCTACTTCTCTTTTTCAAATTTAGACAATAAAAAGCCATTTGTTAGTGATTTCCTGGTATAAGGAATGTACTAACAAATTTACCTTCTTTCACATAAACTGATTATAAGTACATAAATATAATAGTTTTGCGTTCTCAAGTGAAAGTATTAAATAGATTTTATTTTTATCAAAAAATTTAGAAGGTTCGAAATCCCGATGACAATGCTTTATTTAATATGTAAGCAAATGTTAGCAAAGAAAGAAAATATTAATACCTGCCAAACACAACCTCAACTAAACATTCTACAGAATCACTTTTTTCCATTTAAAGATCGTTTCCTATATTTTATACATAATTTAAGCTGTTTGCACTACGCTCTTCTACCGATTTGTGCACTAATTTTGCTTCTGGAACATCATCTTCGGTGATTTTTTCCGGATTTTTAAACATTTTTTTGAAGACGACAGATGTCAACAAATGTAAATAATGGGCTTGCTCGCCACACTTTTCGCACTTTTTTTCTGAATATACTCAAGAATTTGTTGTCGACTTATACTTTAGCATTCTATAGTAGCGGAGACGAAATTTTCAAGGTCGCTAAACAGTCAGCTTATACGAATAATTCACCTCTTCTTACCTCTCATCATTGAATCTCAGATATTCACTTTATTTAATTAATTAAGATCGAAGTACAAAACGATTTTGACACTTGTCAAACGTCAAATATCACTCACGTACCGTTACATGAGTGAAAACCAACTCCAATTTTTAAGAAAGTACTTAATGCACGTCCCGAGTGTATTTATGAACAATTTTAATGTGGCGTAACATTTTTTTTAAATTCGTAACTAATTATTTATTTAAAACGCACAGTGAATCCTGGGGAACATAATATTTTTTCACAGTTTGGTTATACGTATATTTTGCGCACGTCTTCTGAGTCTAGAAGCCTTTGACCAATCGGCGCAAGATTTCGAGCGCGGAAGATTTGGAAACCGAATTAAAATCGTCTATATAGCACTCTTTTGTATTACACAAATGCAATACGGGTTGCATTGTATGCTAGAGTTTATATAATTATATTCCCTATGACTACATAGTAAACGTCCTTACTGTGTGTATATATATAGTTAAAAATTTGTCATATGGACAACCACAGGATTTCGCCGGGAGTAGGTGCTAATCTGGAAAATTGCGCCCGCTCCCAGCGAAATCGCGGCAAAATTTCAGCCACAACCACGTCTCACGACCGTGAGATAGGTAGTTACAGTTTGTGAAGGAATCAATACGATGATCCAGCAAAAGCCTCGTGTATCCTAAGAACACGGAGCGACCCAAGGACAACCGCCTTCTGCATTTTTCTCGCAAGTGTTTTACCATATTGTTGACACGCAGGGATGCTTTTTAGGCCATTAGCAAGTGAAAGCTTGGCACCTCCAAGAGCGCCGATGATAAGGACAATTAGTTTAACAGAATATTCCGGGTACAATCGTTGCAACTCCTTTATAAAGCCCCGATACATCTCTTTCTTTTCATTCTCCTTGGTTATGATGTTTTTGTCAGCTGGTGCCGTAAATTCGATAACGAACATGGTTCGCTTCTCGAAGTCAAGAAGAACCATGTCAAGCCTCGAGTGAGCAACAGAAACAACTGTCGAGAATATAAAGGTCCAGTATATGCGGCAATTCCTATTCTCGACAATTGACTTAATTTCCTTAGGAGCATTTAAAGGAGCGATATTAAGGTTAATGCCGTAAGAGTGACAGAGATGGTAATAAAGCACTCTTAGTGCCGCATTGTGCCTTTGAATGTAGGTCGTTCCCGCGTGAGTTGGACAACTAGATAGTATGTGAGCTAAATGCTCGAGGTGTGCATGGCACGCCCTGCAGCTATCATCGGGAATGTCTTAGCTCAAAATGTGGCGACGGTATGTTAAGGTGGAAATGACACCGTCTTGGCATGCAAAGATGAAATCCTCCGTACGAGACTTTAATCCGGGAGATTTAAGGAAAGAAAACGTTAGCTCACAAGACATTGACTGATCCTTCACATTTCTGTGGAAGATACCGTGCATCCTCTTATCGAGGAGCTGTTCACGAAAGTTTTTCTCTTGTGCTTTCTTAATCCGGGCTTTCAGGAATGAGTACTCGAGATAGATAAGATTTGATGCGTTTTGCTCACCCCTAATACTGAAATCAAGTCCGAGTGTTTCAGCAGCCTCCTCCGCTGCTTTGTACAAAAACGCTCCTTTGCCCAATTCTTCGCGATTCCTGACCATTTTAAGAAGAGGGTCTCTTCCATTTGCAACTCTATGTGCTGTACCCAGAATAATCCTGTTGTGAAGACATTCAAGACTCAATATTCCGCGACCCCCTTGACGGCGTCAGATGTACAGTCGTGGCACGGAAGACTTAAGATGCATGCTTTTGTTCATGTACATAACCTTTCTTGTTCCGATATCAAGGGATCTGAGCTCGTTCTTCGACCATGCAACCACTTCGAATGAATAGAGTAGTACCGGGACGGCAAGCATGTTCTTTGCAGATACATTGTTCTTCGCCGACAGTTCGGAAGCCCAAATCTGTCGGATGAGACATTTGTATCTGCTTCGGAGAGTATCCTTTATAGATGTCACATCCTGAATGCGGCTCTGTGGCACGCCCAGGTATGTATAAGT
>NC_046659.1:33395879-33397396 GCF_010883055.1 Belonocnema kinseyi
GTGTGTGTTATTTTATACTCAATAAAATAATAATATGTTCTGATGAGTTGATACCGCCATCTATTCATCAATATTCCACTGTTTTATTTCAGGCCAAATTAGTAATTATTGACATTACCGGCTGCTCTGTATACATTAAATCGTTTTTACTTTCGAGTTACACCGGTAGATGGCTAAAGTTTTTTCAAATTTGAAGTGCATATACAAGAGGGATATATAATGGAGCCTTAACTTCTTGGCTCAACTTCTCGTTGTTACGAAATTTTTTTTTTATAACATTAACTTTAAAAAACTCAATTAATGTAGGTTTCACTGTGATATTTCACGATAATTTAAAAATAATTTTTTCACAGTATTCGCATTATCCTGTATTCGCAAAAACAAATATTTTTGTTAAAAATTCCCGAAAACGTTTTTTCTGTATGATGTTTGTTTCAAATAATTATAAAATTAAGTGGCTAAATATGACAATTGCTTTAATTATTACTATGTACTACATTAAACGTATACCAACGAGAAAATTTTTTTTAATTCAAAATTGCCAAATTTCTTTACAACATTTATTTATATAAAGGCAGCAAATTAATCGGTTGATTAAGTCTCATTGCTTAAATTATCATTGCAAAGGTAATTAAAAAGATGAAAATGGAAAATTATTTTTTGGGCTAAAATTATTGCTAAGTTCTGGGAAATTTTATTCTATTTAGAACAGTCAAAATTTTGACATGAAAATAGTTTTTGCAATTCATTTTGAATTCGCTCTCAATTATTATTAATGTATCCTAAATTCTTTTGAATTCTTCTAAATTCAATAATATCTATTCATTCCATAGATTATTTTAAAGTTTTTGTTTCATTCATCTTCAAGTTTTTAAAACTCACCCACAATTCTGAGGTTATTGATCAAATTTATTTGAATTCTCTTTAGTTTTCCGCAATTCATTTTAAACTAATTTTTATGGTTTGTATTGTATTTAAAAATGTAATTGAGAAAGAAGCTTTTTTGGAACTTAGAAAAAACTGGTAAATTTTTGAATGCTCAAACTGAAAAAAACGGCCTGTCTTATAAAAAAAATCTATTAAAGAAATTTTGTACCTACGTTTTGGAATATACGTCTTAATAAACATTTTAATTTGTCTTTTGTCGGTTTTCCAAATATTCAAGTTCAATCTAATAGATTAATTTTTTCAAAAGTTATCGTGTTTACAGAAAGACATAAATACAGACAGACACATTCGTAAAAACCTGCGTTTCAGATTCGCGGGATTTCAAAATGTGGACAAGTGACAACAATTGGGGTTGGGGTCCAATTTTACATAAATCTTTAACCTTGTCTGATGAGAATGTAAAAGTGATTTAATTAGTTATGAATAACACAGGCCGACAAAATTTGACAAAGGTCCGGAACCAGAGGCCAGACCTAGTATACCCGAAGGTTTTTGCTGCGCTGAATCCGAATCTGACCTCAGAAAAATTCCATCACCCTCAGTTTTCGAGATATTGTAACCTAAAAGTG
>NC_046659.1:33397496-33410282 GCF_010883055.1 Belonocnema kinseyi
TTTTGGTCTTATGATCAGCCGTTGGTTTTGTTTTACGGTTCGCATCAGCCAAAGCTCTCGCTGCATTATACACACAATAATTGATAGCCCAGAGGTCGGATTTTTCGGAAAAATGTCCACGAAGCTCGTCGTCGATTTCAGCCAGATCTTTAGGCTTGAGAGAAACCTTGGTGTTGATGTTTCTCCGGGTCGTAAAGCATCGCTCTTCATCTATTGGATATCTGCCCGCGTTTGGTCTTAGTGTTGCCTCTCTTTCTCTGTTGCCGCCTTGTTCTAGCTGTGGTAGAGTAGGCGTTCCGCTTACATAGCCCTGTTTACGGAGTTCTTCAGCATGGTTTCGCAGACGTTGATGCGAAAAGTGCGATAGCTCCGGGTGTTTCTCGCACCACAGAGCATGCAGCCGTTCCATGTAACCCCGTTCACGGGCCACATTCGCATCGCAGCAGTCTAGCAAGTCGTGATTCAGTCGCTCCGTCCACCCAAAGGTCACGAGATCCCGCCAATCCATCGTATTGAATCCATTTTCATTGGCTCCCCCAGCTCTAGATTGGTCGGCATTGTTGGACGACCCATTGTCGGGAGCCCTGCGCGTTCTGTTGTTTTGAACCGCACTTACTACAACTATGTTTGGTGTTGTCATTGTTGTTCCCACGAGAAGCTAGGGAAAGGGGTTCGTCCATCCTTGTAGAGCCCCGCATGCAAGGATAAGGCTGCGTACTCTGAGAGGTCGCCCGATATCCCAAAGTCACCGTTCTAGACACCTCACCCAGGCGCCATTCAGCTTTCGGCATGGTTTTCACACCTCCGCTTGGGGGTTAATTCCTTCGGGACCACCCCTGGACAATTGTCCGTGACTGCCTATTTATTTTTGTAACCATATTCAGCAGAAACCCTTGGTACAGGGACCCTCTATCCGCAACCCGAGGACGCGTTCGGTGGCTTTGTCATAGGCCCTTCGGTTTGATTCTAGAGGAATCAAAACCGAACCGAATATAAAATATAAATCTAATATAATATAATATAATATAAAAATATATATATATAATTGAAAATTATTATTTAAAATTAATTATTAAGTGTTAATAAAAATTATTGATAAGTTAATATTTTACGTCGTAACAATTTCTTATTTGACAATTTTAGGATATTTGAATGTCACTTTAAAATTCCTCTAAGCTACGAACTTTCCATTTCTTTTAAATCTCTGAAAACTTGTAAATAGACGTAAAACTTCCAGCCTTAAGGGCATGTGACACAGCTAAGTTCTTATATTACCAACCTCACTTTTTCAGTTCACTGAATGTTTTTTTGAACCTAAGAATGTTTTTGTAAATAAAATATCGAGCTGAAACTTTGGAAAATGCATTAGAGTACAATAAAATACGTTTAGGTACTGCATTTTCGTAGGAACTTTATTGTGCTCTAATACATTTTCCAAAGTTTCAGCTCGATATTTTATTTATAAAAAAAGTTCTTAGGTTTAACAAAACATTCAGTGAACTGAAAAAGTGAGGTCGGTAATATAGGTATTTAGCTGTGTCACATGCCCTCAAGCTAAAATCTCTTTAGTATAGTCGTAGTAGATTTGTACTGCAAACCATTGTAAGCTGGGAACTCCATGGTAATAAACTTCCCACCTTCTTGTACCGGGAATCCAAAATGTGAGGTCAAGCGAAGGAGTGTCCTGCCACCCCCACCATTATATTTATAGCTAATCAGCGCATGACAAGGCCCTTTGTATTTTTCCGTTTGGTCAAATCTTGGTGTTCCCTCCGAAGTCCTGCGACTTTGAAAAGACAGAAATCTTGTAACCGTCAAGCAGAGAACACCTGATCTGGTCGACCTCAGGCTTTATCCAATCATTTTTTTGTAAACTCAACATTCAAGCATAAAAGTAATCTCACACCGGTGAACTCTCAGATAAATTGTATAAATCGTGTGTGTGTTTAAAATATACTAATGTTTAAACTTACTCCTTGATTTATTAATCCTCAATTGCAACAATCACATTGACAATACATAATATAATTTTTAAATTATTTAATTCATGACCGTATTAACGGTTTTTCCTAATCTTTTTTTAAATTCTTGCGCAAATTATAGCGGGAAATTTATGCAGATAATTATAATGTAATAGAGTAATGTTTTGTCTAATTTTAGTGACTGTAAGAGGTGATCATTATTGACGGATTATTTATTCTGGTCTTTATCGACAGACAGAAGCAAATGCAAGAAAAAGTTATTCAAGGTTGAAACTTGAAGGGTATGTAATTCGCAGCCTTTTCTTGAGCAATTTCTTTTTCAGAATTTTCAATTGAAAACTCTGCAATTATAGACATTCATATTTTTATATCTTTTATGTTGAATTTTTATTGGTTTCAAATACAACTGCTTGCGTCACAATAAATGTGTTTTTATTAGTATGGACTTATTTCGCAAACACTCGATATTGTTAACGATTGGAAATGAATAAATAATTTTTATTATTATAGGAAAATAGTGATTGACTATGATTGCCGAGTTTTCAATTGAAAATTGTCACCAGGACAAAAAATGGATCAATTTTCAATTAATTGAAATAAAACGAGAACCAGGCCAGTTTTCGAAAAAGTCTGTCTGTCCAAGGCTGTATTTAGGCATTTATATTCTGTGGTTAAAATATGAAATCATACAATTCAGAATTGTAGGACAAAAGCTGTTTTGGGTAATACATGGGATAATTTTCGAGCCTGAGGAAGCGCCTTAAGCTCACTCTAATTTTCCCTAACATTTTGTGTATCCCGCAGAATCAGAAAAATTTTCTGCCCTTTTTCGGCATATGTGAAATCTTCAAGATTATTATTTTTTTAATTTCTCCAGAATCTTACGAAAATTATATTTATGTAACTTTAAAAAGAAACTGATAAGCCGTGATTCCTTTTTGTCAAATCTTGGAATGTGGTTTTACCTTTGTAACAAGCATATAGTTATTCCAAATTTGTATTTTGTATTAGAAATTATTGTAATTGCAAAAAACATCATTTTTTAACTCTAAACTGAAGCTGAAATTAATAACCCAGATTTTTTATTAGTTTTTTTTCTTTTTTTAAATGCTGAAGCTAATAACTTAGTTATGAGTACATATACTAAATTAGAAAATGTGAAAAGTATTAAAAGTTAAAAGAAAATTAGATACTTTTTTATTAAATTTATTTTTATCACTTTATTTATTTAATTAAAGTTTAACTAATTACTATTTAATTGGATTATATATTAAGTGTTCAAGAAAGCAGTTCTAAAGAGCTATCGCTCATAGAAATAATCGATTGGATACGATTCATAACTATTAAGAGTAATCAAAATTTGAATCGGTTTAAATTGTTGCTAATTGTGTCAATTATACCGAATGAAAAGCTATAAGTATATTGATTAACAACATATAAAAATCATGATGTTTAAAGATGTGACAGTGATGTATGATTATCAAGTTGTGATAAGAAAACTTTCACTTCAATTGATTTCATTTGCAATTTAGTCTTAAATACTTTAAATAACGACATGTTCAGCTTCAAAAACTTAAACTCTGAATTTTATTGATTAGTGTAAAATGTTTTTAACCAGCAAATTATTCCAGATTTTTTCTTCTTCTATTTTAGTGGCTACCTTGCGAATAATAGAAAAAGTGGGTTTTACGTCATCATTAGTGGTCAGGCCATATCAACTCAATGGTAGAAATATGACGAAGCACAGCGCCATGAATTGGCCGCAACCTGAACTAAAAGTGTCATGTGTAACGTATGTTTGCCATATATAAATTATATATTTGTGAATCATTTGAAAATTGAAGATATTTATCAATAGATTGGATAAACAAAGTGAGAAACATATGCAAATATATATATATATATAATAAATTACTTTTAATATAGATTTATACATTTTTCACTTTATGTATTCATTTTGTTGATCATCATATTTAATTTTAAGATTTGAAACATATTTACAATTCATATAATAGCACACACTTAAAATAATTCAATGTAAATGTATTCAAATTAGCGTCAATATCACGGGCTACCTCAACGGAAGCATCTGCAGGAAGATCATCCACCTCTTTTTCAGGCAATAACACGGAAGGCACTATTTTCGTTGTGAAAAAAATTCGCGGACGCGTGAAGAATCCTTCGCCCGAAAACGCAGAAAGCATACTTGATAACCGCTTTTATGGATTTCTCTGTAGGTTATTTTCGTCAAGAGAGGGTTTGACACTGCTTCTAACTACAATATACCGGGCTTTGCGTCTTTCGGAAATTGGTAATGCTTCACATGATGCGACGATTGACACCCGAGAACACACCTCCGCTTGTTTAACTTTATAGTTATCGGATTCATTTTTGCAAATAAAATATATACTTTGACAACTTTTGACACTTTGAATTTTCAAACCTTCAAATTCCATCGCCTGTTCCGACTCGCAGCGCCAACAGTTGGCCGAAACTTGTACTATGCCTGAAATAATAATCATAATTCTTCATATTTGCCCTTTAGAGTTGATAGGGCCTGTTAGTGGTAAAGGGGAAGTCATAATCTAAGGATCACCGAATAAAATATCACCGACATTGATGTGAATTCACTGTTCAATTTAGAAAGAATTTTGTCCATCATTTTGAGTACTTATATTTCAATAAACTAAAAATTTAGAAAGTTTAATTAATAAAAACTTTTTTTATTATAATATGAATTTATGTGTTAATAATTGCGAATAATTAAAATTTGAGACCTCTTTCTGACAAAAAAATATTTTATCTTTAATATTAATTTTTAGTTGCTTAATTTTATTCAATTAATAACAGTTATACATTTTTGATTAATAAATCTGAAGTTTCATGTTTCTTAATTATTCGCTTACTTTTTTTTAAATCTTAACCGATTTTAAAACTTATAACCATTTATAAAAATTGTCACTAAAATAGACAATTCAATAGCACATAATAAAGAATAACAATTTTGCTTCATTAGAACAAAATCAACTTTTTTAGTTTTATCCTGTATCTGATTTTATGTTTTTAACAGAAAATACTATTAGCACCACTTTCATCTGGTAAGAATTATTTACAAAATGTTCATTTACTTTATTTCATAATATATACTGTTTCAATGTTATATTATTCCGAAAAGGTAAATAACTGTCTTTAAATAATTCCCGGGCGACTAAAGTGCTGCCATCACGTGGCAAATTCAAAGTACCCGATTGAAAACAATTAAGAAAAGCAAAATGCTCAATCGTTGTCAATTGTTTTGGCACAATTAAGAAACACGATTCGGAACGATTGATATATTAGTTATATTGTTTCTTATCGATCTCAATTGATTATTTCTAGAAGGGTACTCATCTTTTTATATTGCATTTGTTTTGCGGGAGAATACATTTCTTGAAAATTCTCCGCCGGTTCTGCGAACCAGAGGTTCTAAGAATCTGCAAGAATCAAAGATTCCCCTCCGCCCTACCAATATCATTTCAACAAATTGGGCGAATTCAAAACAAAGTCACACTTTAACTTCATATCTAAAAATGGCACCAGCTCCCAGAATATACGCGAAAAACCACACCTATGGCCACGTCTCACGACCGTGAACTGGGCTGTATATAGTAATTATTTTTTCGCAAATTTTTAAGTGTTGATACTTTTGTTTCACCGGATTCTTGAGTCATTTTTAATTGTGCAAAATTATAAAAATTACCTTAAAATTTACCAGAATTTTTTTGGACAATTTTTTTTAATGTTTTAAAAAGTTGTAGAATATTCGCTCAAAATTAACTGTCGATAAATTTGATAATTTTCTTTAAAAATCTTAAAATATTTTAAAATATTCTCTTTAAATTAACTTTAAAAATAAAAAATTATAAAATTTCTTAGGAAACTTAAGAAAACTTTTTTATCCTCTACAAATCATTCAAAATTCTTAACAAGCTTTTTGTTTCGAACTCTTAAGAAATTTATATTTCGCTCAACATTTGTTGGCCTCACAGCAAATAACAAACTGAAACCATCCACTAAAATCATATTTATGCAGAATGTAATCAGTCAGGTTTTCGAATAAATTTACAAACTTTTTGACAATTTTGAAAGGTAATGAAAGAATGTTCTTCAGATTCATATGAAAATTTAAAAGGATTTTTTGTTTTTAAAAATAAATTATTAGAGAAAATTTAAAAAGATTTCACAAAATGCTGGGAAAAAATCCAAAATATCTTCAGCAATTTTTGAATTTTTTAAGACTCTCAAATTTTAAGAAAAATTTGGGCGTTAAAGAATAAATATTCTATCAAAAAGAGAATTCTCAACTATAAAGATTAATTTTAAACCAATAAAAAAACAAATACAATAGTTAAACTTTGAACTAAAAAATTTTTCTTGTTGAATACTTCAGTTTTCAATCCAAAATTTTAAATAAAAAAATTAATTTTTAACCAAATATTTGAATTTTCAATAAAGAAAGGAATTTCCATACAAGCTTTTTTGTCTACCAAAAAACAACGAATTAAAAAAATTTACATTAAAAAAAAATTTTATTGATTAAAATTAGTTTTTTTTAATACTTACACCATTTTTCTAATGTTTCTATTCGTGAAATTTCAAATTGCATAACCTTAGAAACTAACAGCAATTTTATTGCTCTGGACTTTTCCAATTTAAGAATTTTCAACTATCTGTGATATATTAAATATTACATCAAATTATATGAATTTAGAAAATATTGTATATGAAAATTAAAAAAAAAAGAATAAACAATCACCGCATGGTCCTGCTGTCAGCGACCGTCACCTAAAAATGGCACCAGTCCAAGCATATACGTGATAAATCACACATATGGCCATGTCTCACGACTGTGAACTGGGTGGTATATAAATATTTACTTTTTCGGAAATTTCTGAGTGTTAATACTTTTGTTTACCGGATTCTTGAGTCAACGCATCTTTTAAATGTTTTAAAAAGTTTCAAAATATTTTCAAATTTTCTTTAAAACAAATTTTGTTTTTTAAATAAAAAATAAAATGAAACTTTCCCCACAATGTTAGGCCAAAAATTTTTAATTTCTTAAAACCTTTCCAAATTCTGAAATAGAATCCAAAACTTTATTTCAAAATCTTCAAAAATCTAAATCTTCTTTTATCTTTTTAAAATCAGTCAGGTTTTCGAACAAATTTAAAATCCTTTTGCCAATTTTGAAATATTTTAATAAAAGAATATTCTTTAGATTTATACGAAAATTCAGAAGGATTTCTTGTTTTTTTTTTGTTTTTTTTTTTCAATAAATTGTTAGACAGAATTTTAAAAGATTTCTAAAAATGCTGAAGAAGAATCCATAATATCTTCGGCAATTTTTTAATTTTTTTCCACTTCAAAATTGTAAGAAAAATTTAGGTGTTGAAGAATTTAGAAGTATTGAAGTAATTACAAATATTTTAGAAGTTCAAAAGTTTTCCTAATATTTATAAAATATTTATAAAAACGAGGAATTTTCAAGAAATAGTTAAATATTCTAGAAAAAAAGGGTGCTCAACTGAGAAGATTAATATTAAACCAATAAAAAAAGAAATAGAATAGTTACAGTATGAACCAAAAAATTTTCTTGGTAAATACTTCAATTTTCAATCCAAATTTTTAAATAAAAAATTAATTTTAAAACTTTGAAAGGTTTCAAGAGAATTAAAGAATATTCTTAAGATTAATACGAAAATTTATAAGGATTTTTTTATATTAATTTTTTGATCTAATTTAAAAAGATATTCAACATTTTGTAAACATTTCTATACATTCCGCGAAAAGAAATCGAAATATTCTAAGACAAGTTTTTAAATTATGTAATATTTTTTAAAATTTTAAGAAAAATTCGCTTCCGTTTAAGACATTTGGAAAATTTAGAAGATTCTGAGTGATTAAAAAAAATATATTTCCGAAAATGTACCAAATATTTTTTAAAAACAACTTAAATTTGTAACACAAAAAAAAATGAATTTTCTACTAAGATTAATTTTCAAGAATTAAAAAGACAACGTAAATACTTCAATTTTCAACCCAAAAACAACGGATTTAAAAAAGTTTAATTTTCAATTAAAAGAAGAATTTTTAACCTAGAAAATTAATTTTCTAATAAAAAGCAACAAACTTGAGAACAAAAATCTTAAAATTCTCAACCAAATAGATGAATTTGTTACTGAAAAAGATCAATTTTGAAGCATAAATAAAATAATTAATTTTTCAGTCGAAAATCAACAAATTTCCAAAAAGAGTTAAATTGATTATAAAAATTCCCTTAAGATCTTTCAGATTCTTTTATGTCAACTTTTTCATCGAAGCATCCCAAATTCACCTAGCTAGTTTACGAACTAGAATATAGACAATAAACGCGAAATTACTCGAGTGGATGTGTCCAGTCCGTGCCCCCACCACTGAAACCACTTTGCGCGCTCAGCCAGTGAGCCCGGGAGACTTCAAGCGGTTCAAACTTTTATTTTTACGTTACGATACACTATACAACACAACAGGTATAACATTACGCGCAATTATACAGCATTTACCACGTATAGAATTAACAGGCATTACACTGTATGCAAGTATCAACGAAAATGTTAAACGTTCTAACTGTCAGATCACAATTTAACATCACAATTTAGGAAATATTTAAAGAAGTTCAGAGATTTATGTTTTTGCTTTCTCACGAGGTAAACTTGCATTTGCAGGTAAATGTTTTTTGAACTAAACAAGAATTCAAATACACTGCATGAAAATATCAACAAATTCAGGTTCGCTATAAATTAATTTAATAATTCATTCAATATAAATTAAATTTATTGATCTCGCTTAAAAATATAATATGATTATTGATCATAATCATGATCACAATCATTGTAAATAACTTCGCTAATCAAACCTACTGATGCATAGCTGCTTGTATCGAGAGCTTCTGCATGTCAGTTGGTTACAAAGATTGCCTTAACCAAGTAGTCAACGCACGAGCACGTACTCTAATGCACGCAGACACTACTTTCCGGACACGCAAGATGACATCATGAACAACCGCATGACGTATTAATTGCTACGATGTAAGGATTTTTTGCTGTTGATGATGATGTTTGCGCCACTTGCAGGTATCAATAGCCTCTATCATGCTGTCTTGAATGGCTTGGCTGGCCATTTGTCATGTGTTTGTCTAATGCTATTGCTGTTTTCCAAAAAGTGACACATGAAGGGCCTAGGATATAAATAATCATACTGTTTGAAAGCTTTGAATTTTTTGAACTAAATGCTAACATTTATCAAATAATTGGTTATGTTGCTGAAATTATTATGAAGTTCCTAATTGACATGAATGGTATTGAAAACAGGGATTTCAAAAGATTTCAAAGTTGTCGCAAATATTTCAAAAACTCAACAAAGATTTCACAAAATTTCAAATGATTTCACAAACAATTCACAGTGATTGAAATTATTCCAAAGATTTTATAAAATTTCACACAGATTTTAATAGAGGTTTCCAAGATTTCAAAAAATTGAAGGAAGATTTTCAGACATTTCACAGGGATTTCAACATTTTACAGATTTCAAAAGATTTGACGTTTTCGAAATTTTACAGTGATTTCCATGATTTCAAAGATGTCGCGCATATTTCAAGATATTATAAAATGATTTCACCAAGCTTGAACAAGAATTTATAAGATTTTAAAGAATTTTAAAAATAAGATTTCACAAATCTAGAAATGCATTTAAGGAGATTTCGAAGATTTCGGAAAATTTAAGGAGATTTGAAAGATTTAGCCTTACATTTAAGAAAGATATAAAACATTTCACAAAAATTTTATATCGTCTACGACTTCAATGATTTGAGAGACAACGCAACAAATTTAAAAGATTGCAAGAAGATTCCACAGGATTTTAGAGTATTAAAAAATGTTTCTAAGATTCCCGGAAAATTTAAAAGATTTCACAAAAATTTCATACGGATTTCCAATATTTTACAGATTTCAAAAGTTTAGAGGAGATTTAAGAAATTTCACAATTTTCAACAGGGATTTCTAAGATGTTGAAAGATTTAATTTCCATGATTTCAAAAGATGTAACAAGATTTTAATGATTCAGTCCAAGTGTGTAGAGATTCGAAAAATTTCACAAGGACTTAAAAAAGATTACAAATGATTTTAATCATTTTACTCCTTCTGAAAGATTCCAAGAGATTCCGAAGATTTCTCGAAAGATTTTAGGGAAATTTAAAGGATTTTAAAAGATCACAAAAGTATCCAAATTTATTATAATATAACTTAAAGGAACATAAAGTTATTGAAAATTATAGAAAACACACTTTAAAAAAATGTGTTTTATTATATTAAACAATTTCCCTATTATACAAGTCATATAAAATAATTTTTATCAATGCTGAGAGAATCGTTCCATTGCTTGCATGTATGAAACTGAGTTATTAAAAATGAGACAATAGTATACCATTAAAAGACAATACGTTTTATTAACGTTGAAAACTTTGTTCCGACGATTAACTTTGCCCTGGTTAAACCGACTTATTTAAAATAAAGTAACTTTTGCAGTTACAATTGAAAATAACTTAAACGATTATATTTTTTAGACTAAATCTATAGAGGCCTACTAAGAAATTATAAATTACAAATTTAATTTGTACTTGCACAGAAGAAGTCTTTAGTTGAATCACACCATGCACTTCTCTACAATGTTTATATAGAGAGCTTTTATGCGTAAACGTGACACCACAAGCACTACACGTTTTTACATCTGCAGATCGTTCACTCGTCTCCATTTGAACATAGTGCGCATAGTGGTTTCAGTGGTAGGGGGCACGGGCACGGACTGGACACATCCACTCGTGAAATTACCTTGTAACAGCATGCGCTGTTTTAGAACAAGTATGTCAGGGCGCTAGCACCCTATTACTGAGTACTTACCAGTTAATAGTTTTAAGAGCGGTAAACATTTGAAATAATTCAAATGATACAAGACATTTAGTATATTTAGAAATTTAAATAGATCGTTATTATCAAAAAGAATAATTATTAATTATGATTTACAATAGGAAATTACATGTCAACTCCTCTCTGTACCTCGAATTAATAACTTCTAATAGCTAGTTGTAAAGGATCAGAAGTTAGCATTTAAATAGCTATGTACACTCAGATAGATCTATATATGCATATGTATATATGGATCTATCAATCCAAATAGGTTTGACACGCGCGATCTCCGACTACCGCGCGTGTGATCTCAAACGCGAGCATACATAAATTATGTACCGTGTAAAGGGTCGAAGCGACAAGGCTTTCAATTTAAAATGACTCTCCTCATAAAAAATTCTCGAATTCAAAGGCTTTACATTAATTCCAATTTTTCACGAGGTTTGACATCAAATAACCTGCATATTGCAGCTTTAAATTATTTATATGCTAAAGCTGAATAAAAATGTATTGCCGAATCATAAGTGATTTCATTTAAAACGTTTAAAATTAAATAATTTGAATTGACAGGTTATACTCGAAGAATATTCGAAATTTTACAAATACTGAGGTTTTGAATTTTAAATTTATAAACTAGTTTCTTTTAATAATTATTATTTCATTTTTACGCTTCTAAAAGAAAATAATTACACTGTAATTTTAATTGTTTTCATTTCAAATTTCTTTCATTTGAAACCTTTTAATTTCAAAGGCTTTGAAGTTATAATCCAATTTTCGAAACTGAATAATTTTGAATGGAATAATTATTTAATTGCTGACATACTTCTAATTTGAAATAAAATTTGGGATAATAAAGTATTTCCCACATATATCTGTATTTAATTCAATCAAATTTAAAATTTAACGACAGTTTCATTTTTCTTGAACTAAATTGTACGTAAATTTACAACCATTTAACACCATTCAACATTTACAATTTTAACTAAAATTTACTTAGATTGAGCTAAATTTTACTTAAATTTTTAATTTAACTAAAATGTATTCACTTTTTGTAATTATCTAAATTGTATTCAATCTTTCAAATTAGTTTTACAAAATAATTTTCAAAATTGCACTACAATAAATCTTAAAGTACGAATAGATTTGTTTTAAAATTTATTTACTTAGTATCTAGAAAATTTCTCTCTGAAAAGAAACCAGACAAGAAATTAATTTAATTTAACTAAACTGTATTTAATTCTTAAATTCACCTATATTTCATTTAAATGTTGAATTTAGCTAAATTTTATTTAAATTTTCAATACAACTAAATTTTATTTTATTTGGAATTTAAATAAATTTTATTTGATTTTTTTCATTTATCTTCATTTCATTTAAATTTCAAGTTTAGTTTTCTAAAATAATTTTAGAAATTTAACTAAAATTCTAAAGTACGAAAAGAATTTTTTTACATTTACTTATAGTCCCGAAAATTTAAAATAATAATAAATAGAATATTTTTAGGCTATCTTTAATTTTAATATAATTATGTAATTCAGTGTTCATAACATTTTTAGCGTACAGGCCGTACAGAGCCAGTCAACCGACTCAACTACAGCAAAGATTGCTATTGTGATGGCGAAGGCGAACGCGAGAATAAGAAACAGAAAATCACGTTCGGTTTGGAATTCAACAACTTTCGGTGTGCGCCTCTTCCCCGCCCCTCACGCTGACGTGCTAGGAGGACGCAGTGGCCATCGAAACGATGAAAAGTTGAAGAGGGCAGCACCTCGAGATAGTCGAAAATTAATATATATTAATATATATTAATATATTAATATATTTTA
>NC_046659.1:33410382-33417173 GCF_010883055.1 Belonocnema kinseyi
TGGGCGCTGCCATGTTTGTCGCGGGACATCAAAAGATGGTGGCCCCCCCTTATTGCATCAACCCCACAAAGGCATGCCTAGTCCACGAAGGAATAATAAGGAGACCTAACTCCGTTCCTCCGCTTGGTAATAGAAACATTACCGTAAGTGATACGTACATTACAGAAAGATCTTAGATTTGAGTGCAAATACACTTCGTTTTTTTAAAGCCTTCACTGTAAGTACAATAAATGTCTAATATATTTTATTGTTTTACCTAACTGTCATTTAACTTGTGCCTGCGGGGAATTTCTCAAAGCTTCTCAGAGCCTTGAGAATCTTTAGCCTATTTATCAAAATCTGTTCACACATTTTTCAAACAAGTACCGAAAATACTGTTTATAAATTTATTTTGTGTATCTTTCGTATGATGATCAACAAAAGAACACAACCCCTAACTTACGTCAATTTGACCAATTTTCTCACTCGCGCACTTTTCCATGTATAGGAAGAGGACAACTGCGCACTCAAATCTAAGATCTTCCTGTAATGTGCGTATCACTTACGGTAATGTTTCTATTGCCAGTTTCAGATGGCTTCCCACTAGGAGTTGGGTCTCTTTATTATTCCTTCGTGGCCTAGTCCCGTGTTTCCTTTGTCCATGCCTACTCTTATCTTCTCTACCGACATTGTCAAACTAAAAAATGCCGCCCTGTTTGACCGCTCAAGTAGAACCGTCTATCTTCTATTTCAGTTCGTAAACTGGCCTGAGTAATTGGGGGCGCTTTATTTTAGTTCGCAATAAGGATTCTCTAGGGTAGGATTCAACAAACCAATTGCCTAATGCAGATTAGTTAAGCTGAGTTTACTGGAGACTTCCGGTCAGGTTAGGTGGGGGTAGTGGGAGGCTAGGGTTGTAAAATTTCATGAAACATTGGTTCAATGAAAAAAAAAACTTTCAAGGTCTCGTGAAACATTGCAATGTTTCAAAGACGTTGGCGGGAAAATTCAAACCACATATAATAAGAAGTGAAAATCAATTCAGATTTTCTCAAGTAATCGTTGATTAAATAATTATTTAACTAGTGCAATACGTTTTGATAATTTGCCCTTAAATTAAATAATAAAAATTAATGAAAAAAATTCAGTTTTATAGCAAATACAGTTACATGGTTAAGAATTTTTAAAACCCAATTTTCCTATATTAAGTTAATATATATATATATATATATATATATATAAGTTATATTTAATAGAGCAACAATCAGAGCAACAATTTTTAATATTTTCACCAACATCACAATCTTACTGCGGAAACGCTGAGAAACATTGAGAAACACTAAATAAAATGTTTAAAAAGTTTAAAGTTGCGGCGAAGTGGTATACGATACGAGTGACAAGTACTTAACCTGATCTGATTTCCGCGCATGCGCATATGGAAGTTCTCTCCTTTCCCCCCTTATGTTTCATGAGACGATGAAACTTCGACTGTGAAACATTTAAAAGTTTCAAGTGAAAGTTTAAATGTTGCAATGAAACGTTTCATTTCTGACAACCCTATGGGAGGCAGCTGTCCGTCGGTGCAATATGTAAATATGTGTGTGCATGACACAACCTTGCATTCAGTCTGAGGTTAAAGTTACGGTCGTGCTCAGGGAGTTTGACGACACATCCTGTCCAATTTTCACGGGTCCGTGAAGGGGGAACATTGTGTAATGCCCAAATTTCACCTAGGTTTTCTATCAACAATTCACTGCTCTCTCATTGGACATGTGAACGGGATCGTTGTTGCCGTTGATTTGTTACAACAAAAACCATTTAAAGGAACTTATTTGAAATAAAAACACTTAATTTAACAGTTGATAATTCAAAATTTATCATAGATGCATTTCCACCATCACTCTCTCAGAAGTCACAAATCACAATTCTTTATATCGCGGCGTCCCGTTTCGCGTTTAATAATTCATCTTATTTATAATAGTTTATTATTTAACAACAATTTAAATGAATTATCTAAATTCAAACACAATAAAAAGTTTCTAAGTCCAAAAAAAAACTCAATCATACACTATCAAGTGTCGCAGGTTTATTATTAAATATGTGGTTTCGGAGATGCAAAACCTGGCGTTTTTCCGTTGAGCGCACGTTTTTATAAACTTTGTTTTGGGCGGAGAAATCTTCCACTTTCCCTTTTCAGCTAATCAAATCGCTGACATCATTGAATTTAACAGTCAGTTTAAAAATAAGAAATTAGGTCGCATGGCTCCGCCTATTAGATTTATAACGCAATAAGACCAATTCGTTGATTGACATATCCAAACAATTTCGGTACAAAGTTTAAACTGTGACCGGATGTTTATAATACCATTTCCTGTCAAAATTCGCTCTAAGGCACGTTTTGATACTAAAAATAGCTCTGTGACTCATCTTTAGGAATGCTAAGAATCTAACCTATTCCTATTGCTTCGTAGTCTATAAGTATTTCCCTGTTATCGAATTAATCTGAAATTCTTATTCTTTGTATTATTTCAGGACAGAGAGTATTAAAATAATGAATACTTCTTCTAAATTGTTCTTATTCTATAATTTCTAAGTTATGGTTATTAGTTAGATATTAGGGGGCGCTGTCGAAAATCGTTCGTAATTAAATACATGGGATCGGCAATCTCCCACCTCATCTCTGGTACACATAAGCATAATTTAAAAAAGTGAGGTTATATTAAGGTGTATTTACACGCCTGTCGTTTGCAAACGGAAAATTTATCTTCTTCTCATTCTACCATGTGACGATACCACGCATTTGTTGCACTCTAGATTTTCTCTAATTTTCAGTTGGGTGGAAAATCTAGAGTGACATAAATGCATGGTATCGTGACATGGTAGAATGAGAGGAAGATACATTTTCTGTCCACATACGACGAGCGTGTAAATACACTATTATGCTCTATCCGAGTCCACCATCTTTATTACGTTTATTACGCTTTCACAGTTTTTTTTACGTATAATACGTCAGAGACCTTGAGTGACGGGTGACTGCACAGCCCTGGCTAGCAGGGCTGCCAAGAGCATGGCCAAGAATCACCACCCTGTGCCTGTCACAAATTTCCAGTTGTCTGATGACTGTTCAATCGATAAGTAAATTTTAAATCAATTCTGTTTTCCTCCTTACCAAATTTTATAACAAAATTAAAAGTTCATACTATTTTGATGTGCATTAATAATTGAATTATACGATGTTAGACAGAGTATAATAATTTTTTGATCTTGCAGCTGAGTGAGTCAAGTGAGTGTCGTCTGCTGTTCAAAACAGAGGGCTCACGGATAAAAATGGCCAAGTTACTCGGGTTAGATAAGCTCGCAAGATTCTTCCGTATTATTCGTGAGAACGGAGGTATCTTCGGATCATTGCGCACCATATTTAGGTAATTTCAAACCAACTTTGCGATTAGCTTTTTACTTTGCAGTGAAAATGCTGGTTAATATTAAGTTCGCGATTATATGAAGAAAGGTTTGGATTCAAAAAATAGAATAAAGCATAACTTTTAACAGATGTTTTATTTTTGTTCAGGGTAGATGAGTTGAAAACTGGAACACTGGTTGGTGAAGACAAATATGGAAATAAGTACTATGAAAATGACATGTACTTCTATGGTGAGTAAATGTTCTTTATGACAACAATAATTGTAATATATTTCACGACATGAGAATGACACCTTGTTGCGTTATTTGCGTTGGGCTACTAAATGATATAAGAACACGTTAACGATAGTAAATTAGAGTTAAACAATGGGACATTCCTTAAGGAGTCATGCCCATATGTCTTTATTTATTTTTACCCGAGTTGCATAGAATATAAACCAAAATTATTTAAGGGATGAAGAATGAAAAGAAATGGAAACGTTTTATCGCGAATAAGATATTAATCTTATTCAAATGTCAGTTTACAGATTTATGAATTAATTATTCAAGTATTTGACCCTGAAAAACAATTTTTTGCATTGGCATGGATATTGTGGAATCTGCTTTGAAATCATGATTATTCCTTCGTGTTTGCAGCAATCGCGGATGGACTCGCAGTACTATTGCAATTGTGCTTGTAAGTTTGTGACGTGAACCTGCTTGGAAACAATCCGCGACTATGGTTCATTAAGTTCTACACAAGATTACTTGCACATTCAGTTTTTCTTTTGTACGTGGTTGGGGAATGTCCCTCGATTAATTTGAGCCAAAAAAGAAAAAATTTGAACTACGCGTTTTTGAGAAAAAAGTTTTTAATTTTACAATTAAAAGTCATTTTTCTCGAAAACCACGCAAAATATGAATAGCAGTTTCGTGTTAAAATTGTTCAGCTGCCTGAAATCTATTAGAATTTATTTTGACGAATTTCAAGAGTTTTGTTTAAAAACTTTTTTTTTAATAAGGGCATGTGATACTTAGAAAAATGTCGGTCTTGAAAATTTGGGACATGATAGCGACCATGCTAACGGACGTCCCCACACACTTTTTGTTTGGTTTAATTTAAAAAGTTTTTAATTTATCAAAATCTGATTAATTTGCATAGCGCTTAGGAATTAGTATCGATTTTACCAGTTTTAGGTTCCGACGGCTTTTTTTCTAGAATAATCAATATTTTGTCTTAAAAATTTGGGAAACGATAGCGAACATGCTAACGGACGTCCCCGCACACTTTATTTGTGTTTTTTTTTTCAAACATTTTTTTGATATTGCTAACAACGTGTGTACATGTGGAGGTTATGTATGTTACATTTTTCCTGTGCGTTACTTCCAAACAACACAATATTTTTGGCCGAAAATTTTGGACTTGCAAATAAACATAGTAACTAATCTCCCGGAACTAACCCTTTTTGCAGGCAATCAAAAAAGTTTATTTCATAAATAATTTCCAGATTATCGAAAAGGCAGAGATGAAAAACGACGTAACCTCAAAATAATACATATGCATAAAATTTTTATTTAGCACAATACATTTTTTTGTTATTATCCCTCAAAAAAGAGTCCGGGGACGTCCGTTATGATATTTTATAGCATCTCCGAATTCAGTTTTTAAAAATTTTCATTTTTGTGGAGAAAAAGCCGGGGTAACTGTAAGTATCACATGCCTTAAATTTGAATATTTAAATTCGCCCCCCCCCCTTCCTGACATCTTTAAAATGATACCCTAACAAGATATTTATTTTGTTATCGATTTTTTATATCTTACAGGAAGGAGGACGAATTTGAATATTGGTGCTCAACTAAAAATAGTTTAAAAATAAACTCTTGAAGTTCGTCAAACTAAATGCTATTTTAGTCGCTTTAATATACTTTTCACACTTTTTTAAAAAGAATTTTTGTTAAAATACACAAGATCTACATCTTATAAGGGTATATCTTTATAGATTTTCTCAAGAGGAACAATTTTGAACTATAAATTGTTTTTCCTATTTTACTTTGTTTACAAGAAAAATGAGATTTTTAATCGGTAAAAATTATCTCGTCAATTTTAGAAATAAAAACTAACTTTTCTGTACTTTGAGGGTACACGTGATTAGTGTCCCAAACTAAAGGCCAAGTTCGTTAGTCAGCCATTTTGGATAAAAATTCAAAAAGTGGGCATATTTTGAATATTTTTTAAAGCACTTTTTTTTAAATTCAAAAATTCTCTGTACGATTATTTACAGTATTTAAAAGGTCGAACAATTTATCCTAATGAATTTTTTCAAAAAATAAAAAATTACTAGAGTGATAGCATTTACAAAATTAAAAAAAAACACGAAAATGAACATTTTAAGCCAAATAACGCACAATATGAAAAAAGTAAAGAGAAGAAAAATGTTGCTTTTTGAATGCCCTACGAGATTGTTATAACAACTTTTTTAATTTTCTTGAAAAATTCAAATTTTGATCCAAATTCAAATCCAAAAATTACATTTTTCGGCCAAACTATGCAAAATACGGTAAAAGATTAATACACAAAAATTGTGCATTTGAAAAAGATCTACAAAATTGTTGTCAATCACTTTTCGATGGGATGCGTAATTTTGGTTTTAATCATGAAAAACGCCATTAACAGTAAAAAACGTGCCCGCTGCGTGGACACATTCTTATCGCAACTTTTGTCTTTTAATTTATTTTTCGTCTCGTGTGTGGGGTTTCAAAAAATTTAACTTTTCATGTTTTGATGCTATTTTTTATGATTAAAACTAAAAACAGAACTTATAAAAAAATTATTCATGACAAATCATTTTTGCATTCTCATCAGAGAAGGTATAAGATTTGTGTAAAATTTCACCCTCTAGTTTTTATCAAAAGGTCCACGTTTGAGACCCCCTGAACCCGAAAAACAGGTTTTTACGAATGTGTCTACCTATATGTCTGTCCGTCTTTATGTCTGTCTGCCTGTCTGTGAGCACGATAACTTAAAAAAAATTAATCTATTAGATTGGCTTTTGGTACACTCTTTTAGTGTCCTAAACTAAATGCCAAGTTCGTTAGTCAGACATTTTGGATAAAAATACTCTGTACAGTTGTTCATAGTACTTGAAAACAAAAATGTTACTTTTCGATAGCCCTACAAGATTATCATGTCAACTTTTCAAATCTTTTTTCGAAAAATTGAAAATTCAAATTTTGACCGCACAAAAACTAATAAAAAATAAAAAATTGTATTTTGCGGTCAAACTATAAAAGATAGGGGGAAAAAAATGATAAGACAAACATTGTGCATCCAACAAATATCTCTACAAAGTTGTTATTAATCACTTTATTATAGGACACGTAGTTTTTGTTTTATTAAAAAAAAAAAAAAAAAA
>NC_046659.1:33417273-33421799 GCF_010883055.1 Belonocnema kinseyi
TTAAAAACCCGTAAGGCTGCTCAGTAGACCGTATGTGTAAAGTTTAAATCATCAAGAAAACATTGGAAATGAGCAAATTCAGTTTATGAAAAAAACGGCAATAGTTGCAATAAAACGTTTATTAACAACATTTTTTAAATAGAATGCGCATTTTTCTTTAAACGGGACAATGAGAATGTGTTCGTTAAAGCCGTAGGAGCTTTAACAAACGAGAATTCACAATCACCAAATTACTGTTTTCGATGCTTTCACCTTTAATTGTAAAAAGTCTATCGCGTGATGAGATTGTGCCCGCGCGGCGGGCAGATTTTTTTTATTGCAAGTTCAATTTTTATAAGAACAAATAATTTTGAAAAAGCATTTTAAAATATGCTTTATTTTGTATCCGAACTCCTGATTACTGTTAGAATAAGCAATATTAAAATTATTCGAGTTTAAAAATATTTCGTTCATGTTTTGCAAAAGAATTTTTGAAAAACTGGCCATTTTTCAGAGCCTGCATTAGTGGTGTTGACACATAAAAAAAAAAAATACGCAAAAATTTAACACCTTTTTTAATATTAGTTCAAAAGCAAATGTTTTAATTTTTACCGTCGATTTATACAGAACAAAAGAATTACATTGATGTAGGTTAAAATAATCAAGCAAATTGTCTAATACTCCTCAAATTCTCATCGCACGTTCAAGAAAAAGATAGGAAAGTTATGAACTTAAAATTCTCTGGTCTTCGATTTTGATAAAATAAAAAACTATATAAAGTAATGATAATTTATGAGACATACTTTCAAAACTTTAGTTTCGAAAATCCTTCTCAAACTTAGGGGTGGTTCATATGCCACGTGGACAGTTTTTTAAAATCACTTTTTGACCTTTTTGTGTGAAATAATCTATCTCGTAAATGCATTTGGTCAATGTTATTAGAAAGATTAAGTTTAATCAATTTTCTAACGATTCATTAAATATTCTGAAATATATCACGCGGGGAAGCAAAAGTGAGCTTCATATGGAGAAATATTTAAATATTTAAAAAATCTCATTCTTATCGAAAACTATGAAAAAAAAGAAATCCATAGTTTAAAATTGCTCCACTTCATGAAGTCTTTAAAAATATACCCTTACCGGATCTCGACCCGGGAAGAGTTCAGATTCCAAGCCATATTGAGCGCGGATAGATCTCGGATGGGGGAATAACTGCGATGTACGATCGATTTGTGTATTCGCTGTTTTTTAACTAATCTTGAGCGGGAGGTTCGACGTCGAGGATGATTGTATACATTCGATGAGTAGGACCGAGTGTCTGCCTTCAAACTCGACTGTCGATAAATCGGCTGAAATCGGAAGGTGGTTTTCTGAAGTTTTTCTCTCCCCTGGCCAAATGTCCAGAAAAATGCTAGTACACTCAACTATCGGTGTAAGAACCTCCGGCTTACGATATTCCGAGCATTGATGCCGCGTCGGTTTGTGTTTCGGGGAGTGTGGGAAGAACTACTCAGTCAAGCGGGAAAAATGGCTCGAGGGCCGCACTCTATGCGCGTTAGTTGCATCAGATTACATCGTCCGTCCAAATCCAACAGAAATGATTCACTCGGCGCTGCCTGTTTACGTTTGGATTCATCCAACTTATGTATAGGATCAAGGACAATGCAAGCCATGCCCGAAACCGTTCTTACATCAGGAGTTGAGTGCACCTATAATAAAGTCGGATGCAGCCGCGGGTTATCACTATTTGTGATTAAATTCACACAGTGATTCTAAGCTCACCGTGGTAAAAGAAAAATTTTCACCCAGTGAAGTGAAGTCGTCTGGCGGTTCATGCTACATGATTTAAATGATACTTTAGCAACGATGCTATTAAAATGAAAAGGCATTTCACAATAGGCTTTAACCACATTTGATGAAGGTGTACTTTTATATAATTCAGCTAGTAGAACAATTTTTAATTATCAACTACTATTTCTATTTTGCGTCGTTTTCGAGAAAAATGAAATTTTTAGTTATTAAAAATAATGATACTTCAATTTTAGACATGAAAACCATTTTTTTTTTACTTTCAAGTTCATGGCACTAATATTCCTTTGAAACATATTCTTTACATTGTTATTGAACTAAAAACCAACTTTTCAAAAAATAAAATGTTAAAGTTCGTGAAAATACATGCTATTTTAGACGTTTTGATCATTTATTATAATTTTTTTGTTTGAAAAATTGGTTGAAATACACCAAATAAACAACTAGTAAGAATAGATAGATTTATAGATTTCAGGAAGGGTAACAATTTTGAACAATGAACTGCTATTCATATTTTGCACCTTTTAATCGTTAAAAATTAAGCAAATAGTTGTTCTCAAAAACTCCTTGTACGACTTCTTTCTTTCGCGGCCTAAAATAACTAGCCGTGATTTATAACCAGCACGAAATGCTAGTCCAAAAAAAAAAACAATAAAAAAAACATCTTGATACTTCATTTTGTTGCTGAGATATTTAAACTTTGTACATTCCCATGGTAATAAGGTTTTATGTGAAAACTGAATATCGCGGATTTCTATAAATCTCCACGTTTCGAGACCCCCTGAATCCGTTTTGTCATCGCTATCGTTGCTGTCGTCGCCTGTATACCGATATTTTTTGAAAAAACAATCGGGTTAGATTGTACGTATGTATGTACACATTTTATGACACCAAAAAGATATGTCTAATTCCTTGAATCGAAAATTCTATTTTGCGGCGAGTCGATGCAAGATAGGATGCACAGTTTTTTAAATTCTAAAATTAACATTAAAAATAAAAAAAATTATATTTTTGGAAACACGATACACGATACGAAAATATATAAATAAAGAAACGTTCACCCAAAAACGATATAAAAATGTGTTATTCGCTTTTTTGTAGGACGCGTAGTGCTTGTTTTAATCGTAGAAAATAAGATTAAAAATACATGAATACATTTTTAGAAATTTGATACAAGATACAATCAAATTTTTAATAACTGATTTTATATAACTGTTCGCCTAAATTAGCTCGATAAATTTACTTTCGACTGTTTTTTTTATAAGACACGCAGTTTTTAACTATGAAAACAAGACAGTGAAGGTACGTTTGTTTGAATATCAGTTAACATTATGAATTGTAGGACTTGCGTTTCCGGCATGAAAGTGTCAGATATCAGGAATTGTTGATGCTGAGTTTTTCTGATATTTGTGGCGAAATTTGAGGTGAGTGGATTGTGGAAGTGTGTAAAAGGGTTTGTTTGTGAGAGATTGATTGGTAGATTGTGAGAGTGCCAAGGGGGTGAATATATTTTTGAGGATTGGGACAGATTTGTGTGTTTATATCGGTTAAAGGTTGAAATATCCAAAAATCTTCAGATTTCCGCTGGAAAAGCATAGTTTTGTAGATAAGGATGAGAATAGTAAGAGGACTGAAGGAAACAGTGATGAAACTGAAGATTCGATGGAAGATGAAAAATTGAAAGAAATTCGCGAAACTGTGATAAAAGTAATGGGGATTTATGAAGATAGTCAGGAGAAAAGGGGACAGGAAATAAAAAAAGGAATTGTACGGAAAATGGATAAACTTAGCGAAGAAATGGGAAGAAGTTAGAGGAGAGGTAAGGAGAGGAAGCTTGAACCGGGAGTTTGGAGAGGGAAGAGTGAGAATACGGAGAAGGAAAGGCTGAGAAATTAGAACAAAAAATACAAAAGAAAGAGAGCGAAGAAATAAAAAGAAACATAGTGATAACGAGTTTATGATTAGAGGGGAAGGAGTGGGAGAAGTACTAAAAAGGATTGATGCTCAGATAGAGATTGAGGAAGTGCGAAGTTTAGAAAAGGAAGCGCGAATAAGAGAAAAAATTGTATTAGTGAAACTAAAGAAATGGGAACATAAGAGGGACGTGATGACAAAGAATCGGTTGTTATACAGGGTGTGTTCACAAAGTTTCAAGATTGGTCTCAGAATAAAAAATTTACTAAAATTTTTTGTATAGCTAAATAAAGTCTTCGAAATATGACCCTTGAGCATCACCACACCTCTGCTCGCATTGTTACCATTGCTCATAGGCTTCCTGGAACTCTTCGCGCGGGAGGCTGTCAAGGCACTTTGTCAAAACTGCCTAGACCGCTGGAATCGTTTCGAATTTCATCTCTTTCTGGTCTCTCTTGATTCGGGAGAACAAAAAGAAGTCGCTGGGAACTAACTCGGGCTGTAGGCGGCTGCGGCAGTGTTGCCACTTTGATCTTGGCCAAAACTTTGTCGGCGGCGATCGACGTGTGAGAAGGGAGCAGTGTCGTGGTGAAGAACTCAATTGTCTTTGATCACCAGGCGGACTAGATCCTTCAACCGATGGATCACTTCAGCGTAAAACTGACCCTACAGTTCCGGCCTAGTTCCCAATGACTTATTTTTGTCCCCCGAATCAAGAGAGACCTGAAAGAGAAGCAATTCGGTAAGATTCTAGCAGTCTAGGCCAGTGATCCAAGATCTGAAACCACTCCACTCCAATACTATGGCGATTTTAATGATATTCC
>NC_046659.1:33421899-33427374 GCF_010883055.1 Belonocnema kinseyi
GTACAGGGACCCTCTATCCACAACCCGAGGACGCGTTCGGTGGCTTTGTCATAGGCCCTTCGGTTTGATTCTAGAGGAATAAAAACCGAACCGAATATATATATTCAATTTTTAAGATTCAAAATTGCTAGCAATTTTAAAAAGTGTTCATACAAAGTTTTGTACTTGTTAGTACTTATAATTTGTAATTGTTTTATTTCAAATGATTCTAACGCTTAAAACTCCAGCACAATCATTTACAGCTAATTAATATCAATGTTAATATTAATATCTGTTATTATAATATTATTATAATTGCAATATTATATATAATTAATTATATTAATTTTATTATAATGTAACATTCAAATCATTTATATTGCGAATTTCTTGCACTGCTTTAAAATGCGCAATAGCTGATACAATATTAATATTAACACTGTCCTACGTAAAATAGAAATTATCTACTAATTTGAAATTGTTTCCATTGGATGGAAATTCCTTAGCTTGAATGATGTGTTGTCTTTTAAAGGAAAAAGATGACAGGCATGTAACTGATTTCACGGAAATTTTTTTTCTACAATGTTGTGAATATTTGAATTTTAAAAACTGATAAAATGATAACGTGAATTATCAAACAATTGTCCAAGTATTTATTTAGTGTGTGATATTGTTTAAACTAAAAATAAAAAGGTAAATATTTGTATTATAAATCTATCTGTCTTACCTATCTATAAATATTTATATCAATAATTTAAAAGAAAACACTTTAAAGAAATATGTGGATAATTTTGTGACAACAAACCTTATCGTTTTCTTAAATTCGAATGCTCATAATTTTTACATTTACTGCAAATTACACGTGTGTGCAGCGTGAGTTTAATTACTTTAAAAATGATTTCTTAGCATCATTATTATATGTTCAAATTTTTAATTTTAGTAGATTAGAATTAAGAATTAATTGTTCACAGAATTTTGAACTTGAAACCGGTTCGAATTACGGAAAAATTTTAACATATAAAAATATATATTTAAATGTAATATGCAATACAATATTAAATAATATTACGTAATAATAATGTGTAATAATAGTTACATGATATAAATTTTAAAAACTGCACCAATTTTCAAAAAATTGAAAAATAATATTTGTAAGATTTTTTCAAAATTATCCCCTTTTACAGTCGCATTGTTGTTTAGTTTTAGTTTTGTTTTATACATAAATGTACCTTTCACTCTGCGTACAATAAAAGATAAAAAATTTCGCGTCACCTGTAATAAGCAATTACTGACCAATAAGAGTATACAACTTTAATTGACACGTCTCTAACCACTCTTGAACTACAATTAGAGAATATAATATATTTAAGCGGTATTGTACAATATACAGATTCAAATATTTTCGGCATCACCTGCGATTATCGATATACGACCGCCGAAGTTTTCCGACCGGCAATCGTGCACCTTCGAGTTTTTAGATCAGAAGAGGAGAAATTGGTTGCGCGCGCAACCCAGTCATGTGTTATCGTTTCAGATCTGGGATCATTGGACCAGGCAGCTTCGACGAGATGCCTTGACAGCTATACAAAAATGTTTAATATTTTTTTTTATGAGACTATTCTTGAAAATTTTGTGAACGCGCCCTGTAGAAAGAAAGAAGTAAAGAAAAAAGGACGTGGGTTAAGTATGGCAGAATACAGATAGGCGGAATATGGTGGGATTGGGACGAAGAAAGGGAAGATAGTAAGAAATGAGGTGTCAGGCAACTAGGTGAGAAAGCAATGGGAGATGGGAAAATAAGAAATAGTAAGAAACAAAAGTAGACGAGAATTGAATGTAAGGGAGAATGGAGGATATATTACTGGCACATAGCAGGATTGGAGAGAAATGATACGAAGTTTATGAGAAATTTGACACACTGGAATGTAGTAGTAATGATGGAGACGTGGCTAGATGAAAAGGGATGGGGAAGAGTAAATGGAAGGTTAGCAAGAGGTTACAAATAGCAAGTTCAAAATGCAAAGAGGAAAAAAAAAGCAGAGCAATGGGAGTAATGCTAATGGGAGTGAGAAACGAATCTATAACATTGAAGAATAAGAAAGAGGGGAAAGAACAACAATATGGATCAATAGTAGATGGGATGAGAGAAGTGGAAGATAGTGGGGGCTTATGTGAACTGTGATATGCAGGAGAAAGCGTAGAAGATAAAAGAAATTATGAAAAATGGTGAAATTGCTAGCAAAAGAAAATAAATAAGAGATTAGGCTTATAATAGGTGGGGATTTCAATGCGAGAGCAGGAGACATAGGAGGAAGGGCTTGGGGAGAAGGGATGGGTCAAGGCAAGGAAAATAACAGTTTAGAGAAAAAGTCAGAAATATCTAAACGGGAGGGGGAAATGTGGAAGAAACGGAAAAAATGATTGGAGAAATAAAAAGAGGATTAGAGTGAACAAGCAAAAAAAAGTTGGTAAAGAGGGGAATAGAAGTGGATGGGTTAAGGATTGTAAAGGGAAAAAGAATGTAGCCAGAAAGGAATTGAGAACATGGAGAAAAGAAAAAAGAATATAAGAAAAAAAGTAGTATAATGAGTTGTGTGATCAAAAGACAGAGGGAGAGAATAAAAAGTTTGAGGAACAGGCGAAGACGGCTAGGACGGAAGATGTTTGGAAGGTAGTAAGTAGAGAGAAAAAGAAGAAAAAGTAAAACGGAATATTGAAATGGTAGGATGGAAAAAATATTTTTTAGATTAGCTAGGAGGAGTAGAGAGAAAAGTTAGCAAAGGAACAAAATGTGGTAGAGAAAGAGAAGAGGAAGAGGACATAACAAGGGAAGAAACAGTCAAGGTGTTAGAAAAATAATTAGGGAGGAGTAGTGATACCAATAGGAAAGGAAGGCAAAGGAGAAGAGGTTAATGATTATAAGGTTGTGACGCTGATGCCAATATTGTATAAAGTATATGTAACTATTTTGGCGGCATTTCATTCATTAGACCGAGCCAAAATAGAAACATTTATGTTGAAAAGTGTGATAAGAGAGGGATTAATAAAGAGAATTATCGAAAATTTGTACAGAAACAAAATGCATATAATATATTATTATCAGACTTCGAAGAAGAAATGGGAAGAAAAATTTGGGGAGGAGTTGGGATAGGGAAGCAAAAGATGTATACACTCGCATATGCAGACGATATAGTGTTGGTGGCAGAGGATGAAGAAGGAATGACGGGCTTAATTACGGGATTAGAACAGGAGGGAGAAGAAAGAAAGAATGGATGCGGAGTGAGTAGGGAATAAACCTAGAAGAAGTAAAAGTGTATAAATGTTTGGAATATATTTTGTAAACATTGGAGATCATAGAGCTCATATAAAAGAAAGGATAAAAAAGAAGCAGGGGTAATGAAACAGATATGGAGAATAGAAAAAGGGATTACAAAAATGGAGGAGAATGTGGTTGTTTGATACGCTGGTTTGGCCGGTATTAGGTTATCGAGCATCACTAGCAATACGGTATGGAAAGGAAGGATATTGAGAGTTTACAAGAAAGGTATGTAAGGTGGACACTAGGAGTAGACTGAAGGACGCCATGATATATGGTGAAAGAAGAAGCGCAAAGCGGTAAGTTTAGTACTAGAGCGGGAAAGAGGGAGTGGAAATTTGAGACGAAGCTGTGGGAGGGAAAGGGGAGGGTAGTTAGCGAGAAAGTATTTGCTGGAGCTAGATGAAAGCAGAGGGAGGGCGATAGAATTAACGAGATGGGAAGATGAAAGGAGGGAGTTCTTTAATGCTAGAGAGGTGGACCAAAATAGCTAGATTTAGATTGGGAAACGAGGTAAGGGAGGGGATGTATTGGGAGAAGGCAGAGAAGATAACGTGCAGAATATGTGAATGGGAGGAGGAAACATAGAAGCATGTATGGGAAGGATGTAGGAGAGTATTGGAAGATAAAGGAAGTTGGCAAGAGAATGTGGTAAAGATTCTAGGAAAGAATGGATGAAGGAGTTGGAGGGTGCTAGAGGAGCAAATGAGAAAGAATGCATGAAAAAAAGACGAAATAGAGGCACAGGAGAATTAAAAGACTAAAATGCGGTTGCATTCTCTCTCTCGCTCGCTTGCAATCTCGATTTCGATCGCTCACACTCTCGATTTCGATCGCTCGCTCACTGTTTCGCTAACACGTCCTAAATTGCGCTATCGCAGGTAATAGAAATAAGGATCTAGATTTAAGCTTTTATATAAATAGTAAGGATAAGATTTTATAAAAATATGTAGGCGAACAAATTTTAAGAAATGGAAGTCATGTAAACCCTAAGAGGGCACATTATGAATAAACAATAAGAACATTATGAATTGTAATAATATACATTTCTTAAAATGATACATTCATGAAAAATAAAACTTTTGCATTATGTTGCAATATTTGTACCAGCTTTTCTAGATAGAGGTACAGAAAATAATATACTTTCAATATAATAGAGTCGAACGCAATATAGAAAAGTTTGTTTTGGACGCAAGTACTAGATAAACAGCATTTATGACGAGAATGCGCTTTTTGCATAGAAAATTCCTAAAAAGCAAATACATGTCGTGTTAAAAGGATTTGGTTAAAATCGCATTTTAATTATAGTAATAAAAAGATTGGAAATTCAAAGCCGGTATACTGACTATATATTTGTCTCCCATCTTTTCATTATTTTTTTTTTATTGTCTAACCTCTTACCTTTTTTTTAAATACCTGTTTTTGATCATATTCCTCTTCCTAAAATATTTTAATCAGGCAAAATAATAAAATACTTATTTTTCAAAAAACACCCCTTAAGAGCATGTGATACTTCGTCGTGTGATAAATCGGTTTCAGCTCCCACGGGTTTTTTCCGACAAAAATTTAAATGTTTAAACACAGAATTTGGAAAAGCTATAAAATAGTATAATGGACATCCCCGAACTCTTTCTTTTAAAGGATTGTGATCTGGAAACGTGGTCAATTAGTTTTTTTAAAAAAAGGCTAATCTACTCCTGGGAAAGGGAATACAGGTTTGGAGGTATTTTGGAGTATGCTTTATTAACAATGTTAAATTGGACAGAGCTTCCGCGTCAAGCGCGTATAAGTGAATGCTCCCGAGCCAGAAGGCCAGTCGGGTTTTATGCAAAGTGGTGAGTCATCGGTGATACTGATAAGAGCCCCATTCACAGTTCCACCCTTCAGGATCAGATGACGTCCTCGTTGTCTTTAAATAGGGGTGTAGAAGAAGTGCGGTATACAACATGGGTTGCTGTTGGGGCGGATGGTGGACGGATAATGGTGGTTGGTCCTCGGTTGCGGTAGATAACTTTCCCACATGGTGTGGAAGAGAGTAGGATATGGAGCAGTCGTCCTATACCACATTTCCATAGAAGTCCGATTATGAGGATCGCCAGGCTAGTATATCCTAGTCGTTCCAACCAGGTTGTACCCATGGTCCACCAGGAGTGGTTCCGTCGTGTAGCCAGGAATGCTTC
>NC_046659.1:33427474-33429873 GCF_010883055.1 Belonocnema kinseyi
CTGTATCGTGCTATTAATTTTCCCGTTCTGTCAATCATTGTATTGATTATCTTTTGCATCTTGCAACCGGAATGTTTGTTGCAGATGTGTTTTATCTCCCTTATGTAGTTCGCCAGTTGTTGTATATCTTCTTTGATTTCTGTTAGATTTATAAAATAGATGGTGTCCCATGTTTCGTAATATATTCTTGCAGTGAAAAGTTCTTCCTTGATTATTGGGTCATCCAATGTCCTTATGTCGTAGACTCCGTCGGCCAGGTGGATCTGTAAGAGATTTTCTATTCAGAGGCTTGATATTTCTTTACCTGATTATAATGTCTCAACTGTTCTTGCCCTCTCCTAAAATTCTTTATCAGTTATGATCTTTTCTGGTGTGGGATTGGCGTGGAGAAATTGGTGCATAGCATTGTAGACTTCTTCCGTCTTTAATGATGTTACCCATATGTACCTAGTCAGGCTATCTTGTAATAATAAGAAGCTTTTACCGTCATATGTCAGTTTGTCGATGTTCACAATCTCAAATGGAAATTTAGCTGTTTCCATTATCACTGCGTCAGCTCGTATCCTTCTTCCGTTATGCTTGTTGGCACAGATTGGACAATTCTCTATGTAACTTTGGACTTGCCGATTCATTTCAGGCCAATAGTGTTTTTGTTGTATTTGTCGTACGGTCTTGTCCAGTGCCCAATGTCAATTCTCGTGTACTCTTGCGATTATGTTCTGCTGCATTTGTGGTTTTCTGATGATTCTTGGGTACATCGCCTTGATTCTATAATGTTGTTCTAGGTCTAGTAGTCTTAGAGTCCGGTATATGAAGGATGCTGCTAGGTTATAATCTTCTATGGTCAGTGGGTGATCTCAATAATCCTGGGATTTTCAGTTCTTTCGTCTTCCCATATTTTCTTTGATAATTTGAAAATGTCGTCAACGTTTTGGTAAATTGCGCCGTTGATTTGTAGATCGGGTTTCGTAGTTTTCTGTATGTATGCGGGTGGGGTTTTGTAGTTGTAGAGTCTGTTTTGGAAGGTCTCATCGTTTTGTGTTAGTGTGATTGTGTCGGTGCCGCACATTTGCTTTAATCTGTCTATATCGTCCGTGATGTAGTCATGGTTTTTTCCGATCCTTTTTTGAACTTCCTCGTCTGACATCTCGGATAGTATGACACGGGAGTTTTTTAACGATAGTAGGCCTGTTTTGCATACGGCGTCCTTCTTCTCGTTAGAGGTTGAGGGGTAGTCGTGTTTGGTTGCGTTCAGAGACTCTAAGTCTTGGATGATTTCTTCTAGTAATTCTGCTGCTACTTCGTTGTTCTGAATTATTTCCTCGATGTCCATACTTGTTTCCACAAGTGGCCTTATTTTGTTCTCCGCTGCTACTTTGGAGGTTTCATGAATTTCGTCTCGTTTCTTCGTAGCGTCTACTGTTTTCAGGAGTTCTTGTATGGCCTCGTGGTCCGGGTGATCGGTTCTTATTTGTACGTCTTCCTTCTTCTTTACCGGGAACGCTCGGCTGAGTGCATCGGCGTTTGTGTTGTGTTTCCCTGGCTTATATATGACTTCCGGGCGGTAATCCGTCAATTTTTGCGTAAGGCGAAACAGACGTGAGGACATATTGTCGTGTCTGGCGTTTAAAAGTCGTTTAATCGGCTGGTGGTCGGTGTAAACTTTGAACGCTTATCCATACAGGAGGTGTTTATACTGTTTTATGCCCCAGACAATTGCCAACATTTCCTTTTCGGTGGTCGAGTAGTTCCGTTCGGCGGGATTTAGGCTTCTACTAGCAAAGCTTACCGGGTGTTCCTTGCCCTCATCGTCAAGCTGGCTGAGTACAACTCCCAATCCTTCATTCGATGCATCTGTGCATAAGATGAAGGGCTTTTTTAAAATTGGGTAAGATGTAAGCAAGTTCTTTAGTTTGTTAAAGGCTTCTTCACATGCTTGGGTCCAAATGAAATCGACGTTTTTTCCTTTCAGGTGATTCAATGGATGTGCTATCTTTGCAAAATTTTTGATAAATTTGCGATAATACGATGCCAGACCCATGAACCGTTCGATTTCTTTGGTGTTTCTTGGTCGAAGGAATTCTATTACCTTGTCCACATTTTTCTTCAGAGGTTTTACTCCTTCCGGTTCTACTGAGTGTCCGAGATATTCCAATTCTTTTTCTAAGTACTTGCATTTATCTGGTTGTAGTACTAGCCTCGTTTCGCGGAGACGTTCGAATACTTTCCTTAGGTTCCTCAAATGTTCCTCCTCAGTTTTACCTATTACAATGGATTCTACCAAGTGGCCATGGCAAAAGACGACATAGAGAAAACCGCGTTCAGCACACATAAAGGGCACTGGGAATGGCTGCGAATGCTAATGGGTTTGATAAATACCCATTAGCATTCGCAGCCAT
>NC_046659.1:33429973-33458418 GCF_010883055.1 Belonocnema kinseyi
TTACTGCGTGCCTTGGCGCTGGTTTGGGTGTTTGAAAACTTTTTCGTGCTGCAAACTGTGTTGATTGCCTCGCCCGTTCCCTTTCTTTATCCAGGAACTCCTTTTCTTCCTGGAGCGCAGTCTGGTAGGCAACGTTTAGTCTTTGAGGTAGCGAATTGGCGACCATATATTTGATCTCTGTCCTCAGGCATCCGACAAACTTTTTTATTCGCTCTTTTTCCTCTTTCCTCCTTTCGAATTCTTTAAATTCGGCGGGACTGTCATCGATAGCCCTCTGAATCCTCCTATCCATTTCTTAATAGCGTTTTATAAAGTTTTCTACGCGTTCATTTAACATCTGGCACATTTGGTCCCTTTCACGGATCAATTGTGACAGTGATTTTCCTCTAGATCCAAATTCGATGGTGAGGGCTTCCCCTAAATTTTTTACAGTCAGTGGGGTTGGTACTCTCATTATAATACGTTGCGCGTCGCCTTTCAATTTGCCTGACCGGATTCCTTTCAATGCTTCGTTCACCAAGGCTAACTTCATTTCTTCATTTGCAGCCATGGCGTAGATATCGTCTACTAATTCACGAACGTTTTCCTTGAAGACTTCTACTTCTTGCGATCCATCGAACTCGCATAAATTTTTTAGCAGCGCATCGATTGTCCTCCTATCGTCCAGACTCAGCCTGTGTGGGATTTCCAATGCCGGGGCAGTCGGTTGAGTTGGTTCGGTATTCAGATTTATTCTTGAAAGGCGTTCTTGAGCTTCCTTTAGTGCGGCTTTCATTTCGTAGAATTGTCTTTCCAACTCCTCTTTAGTGGCTTTGGGGATGTCCTCGTTGGATAAAAACTTCTGAAACATTTTGGGTTGTATAATTTTCACCTGAAGCTTGTGCGGGAAATAACTATTTTCACCTGTTGTTTCGTAAAAATTGACGCTAACTTCCGAATTATTATGCTGAGATTCAGCTTCACTATCACTGGTTGATGTATCACTTTTTAAGCTTTCCACTTGACGATAATTAAACATTTATTATTTACACATTTCAATTGACTTATTTTCGGGACACTTTTATTTGCTTATTGGCATACACTGGTAAACGAGTACACTTGTTATCTTTTCTTTTGTGCGTCAGAGACTGAGGCTGTTAACTTTATTTGCTCACCTGTTCGTTATCAGGCGTAATATTTATATTCACTCTTTGTAAGTCTCCGTGTATGTTGGAGAGTAGAGAAATAAAGTTTTTTATGTACTCACCCAGAATAAAAGTATCAGTACTAGATTTTTCATTCCTTTCTTTTTCTTTTTTCTTTTACTCCAAATCCTCCTCAGGAAAATGATGATCGTCGATTATCCCGATCCAACGGGGCTTGTGGAAAACCTTTCCTGCAGAGAGTCCTCGGGTCTTGAAGAATTCCCTGATGATTTTGCTCCTCTTGTGTGAGAGATGTTCGTTGCTGGGGTAGATTCGTAATGTCCCTCAGGCTTCTGACGTGTCCAATGCTGAAGGGTCTTATCAGCGTCACGAATTGTCAGGGCCTGTCACGGTCGCCAAATGTGATCTAGAAACGTGGTCAATTAGTTTTTCAAAAAAAAGGCTAATCTACTCCTGGGAAAGGGAATACAGGTTTGGAGGTATTTTGGAGTATGCTTTATTAACAAGGTTAAATTGGACAGAGCTTCCGCGTCAAGCGCGTATAAGTGAATGCTCCCGAGCCAGGGGGCCAGTCGGGTTTTATTCAAAGTGGTGAGTCATCGGTGATACTGATGAGAGTCCCATTCACAGGATAATAACAAAACGTGTATTTTTCTGAATACAAATTTTATGCATGTACGCTATTTTGAGGTTAGGATCGGTTTTCCGCTCTCTGCCATTCCGATAATGTAGTTCTTTGTCGTACCGATACTGTCGGTAGCCACTTAGGAATTATTTCTTAAATAAACTTTCTTAATTGTTTGCAAACATGGTTAGTTCTGTGATTTTAGTTACTATGTTTTTTTGCACGAAGTGCGAGATCCGACAGACGCGTGACCTATGAGTGCTCAAAATTGCGAGCACCCGGCAGACAGCAGCGGTTTCTCACAATCTGCCTCGACAGATTGTGTCAATCATTCTCCCATAATCAATCCTGTTTGTCAACAAAAAAATAAGAATGCATTGCCTAGTAAATTTGATAACAAATAGTACAACTCTAATTCTATACTTGATGTGAATTACAGCTTAAGTTTAACATTGCAGCAGCAGTAATTGTTAAAAAAAAATTATCTCCCCGACCCCACTTGACAAACTTTTTTTTCAAATCTTGTAGAAGAATAGCACCTACCAAATGGCTTGTATCTCCATTACATAAAATGAAAAATTGGCGAAGTTATTTTATTTGTTTATGAGATATAAACATACCATCCCTTTGCAGAAACTTTTATGCAAGACACAAATGTAGAAATTCTATTGAAAAATAGTCAATTTTTAAATAATAAATAAGTTTTTGGGAAACTAATAATTATTATATTGGGCTGAAGTCTACCACAGTTTTTAAGAGTGAAAAGGGGAATATTTTCTGAAAACTTAAAGCTTGTTTGATTGTTGCAAGCATAATTTCATATTTAAAAAAGGGAAACTTTTGATGGTTTTTATTTTTTTCCAAGTAAGCAAATGAATGAATCTTAACGTACAACCCGTCAGATTGTAGATATTTCTGAAACCTATATTTTTAAAACAAAACTTTCATTCTGTCAGACAGATAGGTTCGTTGCAATAAGTAAAAAGCCTGTTTATCTTATTTTAAACGATTTTTCACGCACACCATCGGTTTGAACACTATAAAAGTCAGAAGCCTGGACTAACTTTAATAAAACTTGGTAGCACATTAAACAATCTTAAAAAAAAATAAGTTTAAGCATAATAATATCGAGGCGTCCTAACGGCAGGATGCCAACGCACGCGAAACGACTTGACGGTACTTAACCAAAAATATAAACAATAAAAAGCTAACCGAGAAGTTAGCGCTAGAAAGTCTTGCTCGCGGAATTGAGCAAGATCAAGCTAGAAGTTGGCCAAAACTAAAAGGTACTCGCTCGCTCCAAAAAATCATGAAAGTTCCAGCTCGGGTAAGCAATGTATAAAGGTGACACATCATCTTGCTCAATTCTGCGAACAAGACTTTCTAGCGCTAACTTCTCGGTTAGCTTTTTATTATTTATATTTTTGGTTAAGTATCATCTAGTCCAGGGATCGCCACTTCAAGCAGGTGCTGACTGCCACGACAAGTGTATGGCTGCCACCAAGTTTTTTTTGTCATTTTTTTCTTCGTTTTCCAGGAATCGAGCGAAGGGTTACGGTCACTGTAAATTACGTCTCGCCGTCGTTCACACCGAGGGGTCTGAACCTTTGTACTCGAATTTCCAATACATTTAATTTACAATTTTATTTTTAATTCAGAAAATGAATTAAATTTCCCTGGAAATGAAACCTGTTATAAAAGTTTTAAAAAGGAGGAAAATTTAGAAAATTTATATTAAAAATTCATAATCCCTTTCTTCGTTTTAATCGTTCTCCTTTATCTCGTACACACTTTAATTAATGATTAAAAATTATTTATTTAAGTTGCTGGAAATAATTGTGTGCTGGTTTTATTAAAAAGTTTTAATACTTGTAAATGAAGAGCGGATTGGAGATATTGTGACGTTAGTTCAACTGTTTAATAGAAGCTTTCAAACTTCAAAGCTTCATACAAACATTTTTGGTTATAGGCGTTATTAGAGTTAAAACAATTGCAGCAGAGAGGCGTTCAAATTGGAAACTAAATTGAATATTTCAAATTAAATCTTTATAAAATTAGCCAAACGTAAACTTTTAAATTAAAAAAATTAAGATTTAACGTGAAAATTGATTAGACAAAATTTTCTAAAATGAAAAAATAAATTCACCTTTATTTTCGCAGTTCAAAATAAAAAATATTTTCATTTTTAAACTTGCAAATAAAATTATTGTCAAGATACGTTCAAATATACAAACTGATTTTGAATGGGAAATTTTTTATTCGAAAAATGTTCCAAAAAGTTCGACATTCCAAGCTCAATTAAAAAAAATTTGAATTGAAAAATTGAATAATTTCTTCAGTGTTTAATGGTTTCAATTTTAGAATTTTTAACTTACACGGTAAGTGCTGAATGCTCAACTTTTCCTTATTATAAGATTAAGTTTAGCAATTAAAATTGAAATGGTTGAATTTCAAAATGTATAATTTATATTTTAATAATTGTTAATAATTCGTTAATTAATTAATTGCTAATAATTTGGTTTTGATAATTCGCTATAAAAAATCCTGTAATTTAAGTTATCTGCTTTCAAAATTTTTTCTTTTTGGAAATTAAATTGAAAATTGCAATTAAAACCACTAAAAAATTCTGATCTGTATGCTCTATGTTAAGAATTTTCCAATTTAATTGTAAGATTTACAATTACAAAGTGGACTGTTAATTTTCAAAATCATTCAAATTTAAGAATTTTATAATTCTTTAAAATTAAAGTACTGAATTACAAATCTTTAAAATATTGATGAATTTTGAACTATAAACATCCAAAATAGATGTAAAATCCCACATTCAAATTTTAATTTATGTCTTTATTTCTAGTTCTTGCTTGCATAAAATCTGCTATTAAAATGAAAGATGCAAATGACCGAAAGTCAATTAAAATTAAAATTTAATGAAAGAGGAGGTAGCTACTATTTTAATGTATGACCAGTTATTATATTTAATAGAACTTTCTATTAAAACATGCATTTCATTTTGATACTTACTCCTAATATTAATTATATGTAATAATAACAATAATAATGATTCTTTTTCAATAGTATTACATAAAATTGTACTCACTGATTAAATTAAATGAGAACAAAAATTAATTGAGATTGGTCCCGTGCAATAGGACCAAAATGGTATACAATAAGTATATATGGAGAAAAAAATCTGCTTTAGAATAAAAAATTCTTGTCACTGAAATCTCTCCTTCAAATTTGAATTACAAACATTTTTATTTTAATACACTCACCTTCTATTTAAATTGAATTTTCATAGTTCAAGTAAACTAAAATTTGAGTTGTAGAATTTGACAATTGTCCATTAAAATTTCTCTTAAACCCCGGGATAACTTACTGGTTATATAAAATGATCATCAGACCCATTAGAGCTTATGCATCAATGATCTGGTTGCCAATGACTGAACTAATCAGCACTATTAAACAATTGGAAAGCCTCTCAAGGGTTTTCTGCTTAGTGATCACTGTTGCTATGAAAATAACACCAATAGGTGCTCTTGAAGTCATTCTGGACATCCCGCCGTTGTACCTTAATGCAAGGAAGGTTGCAGCGGTGTAAATCTGTAGACTCCTAGTAAGAAGCAACCTGAGTGATATTGAAGCGAAGATCTACATGATATCAGTAAGGGCACGCTATGCGTGGATTATATTTTCGCTATGCAAAGTGATATCATGTTGAGGAAATTATCCCTCATGAAACCATTCAAGGGCATCTTCCCAAAAGTGAAGAATGGCATAATAAAAGGAGAAGGAAACAATTGTTTACACCAGGAGGTCTCGTTTGGTACACAGATGTTTCTAAAGACTCCTTGGGAACAGGGACTGGAATCTACGGGAAGAAGCTCAGGGTGGAGATAACAGCACTGGGCACATTCCTTACAGCAGCACTTAAGGCTCTTACATCTGAAGAGTTTACTTCCAGGCTAGTCTTGAGCTGCGTTCAAGTTCTTCTTAAAGTTGCCGGTAAAAACTGGGTTAGTCTGACTTATCAGCAAATGCCCCTTTTTAAATAAAAAGTTATTGATTTGAGAAATATTTAACCTACAACTTTACCAGATTTGTCGTAACATCCGACAAAAGACAACTGACTACAAGTTGTGTCACATATAAGAGGGCGGTCTTCCAAGGAGACTCTTAAGGTCCAATACTTTTCTGCATCTCCCTCTAGTCTCTATCTATTGTGTTCCGCAGAAAAAGCTCTGGATACCAATGTGGCCTGCCGAATAGAAGAGAATTGAAGGTAAACCACCTTTTATACATGGATGACCTTAAACTCTGCTTCTTCAAAAGAGAACCTTTCCCTCCTTGTGGCGGCAGTAAATAGGTACTCTAAAGCCATTGGCATTAGGTTTGGACTGGACAAATGTGCCTGCGTCCATCTACACCAAGGAAGACTAGAAAATACATCAACGTGCGTCGATTAGGATCTTCAACTTATAGGTGGAAATACCATTTAACATCTTGGTAATGGAGAAACATATGCATATCTTTGAATACCGCAAGCGGAAACCCAAGATGTTCGTGTGTTATGAACGGCCCATGAAAAAAGGTATCGCAAAATTATCAGAAAAATCTGGGCTTCCGAATTACCTGGGAAGCATAAGATCCAGGCGACTAGTGTTTTAATCGTTCCTATACAGCTCTACACGTTTGGTGCAGTAAAATGGAACATTGATGAGTTAAAGCAACTTAACCTAAGTACACGCAAGATGATGACAATCTATCGAAGTCATTATCCTAGATCTTCTCTGCCTCGTATATACCTCCCTCCAAATAAAGGTTGTAGAGGTTTGCTGAGCTTAGAGTGTCTTCATCGAAGAACGGTTCTAGCTACAGCCTGCTTAGTTCTAAAAAGCACAGATTCTTTAATGTGACTCGTGCACCAACATGAAGTCTTCAACTTTCCGGCGTTTCTATACCGGGCCACAGATAGGGCAGCAGAAGGGCTTGGTCTCCTATTTTATTCCAGCGACATTACACATGGCCTAGCTTCATTAACACCTTTGGTGCTTAAAAGTGGTGTACAGGAAGCAGAACATTCGCTTCTACTAAAGGAACATGCTGCCAAGCCCCTTCATGGCAAATTCTACGGCATTATACGTAGAGAAGAGTTATCGATCGGTCTATCCAACATGTTTTTCAAATCTGCTGGATTAAGATCAGCGACGGAGGGATTTATTTTTGCCTGTCAAGACGGCGTTATAGGCACCTTAGTTTACCGTGAGTGCATTGTGAACGTACATGTAGCCGATACCAACTGCGGAGTGTGCAAGCAAGAGCCCGAAACGACTGGACATGTTCTCAGTGGATGCTCCAAGTATGCACGCTTCGGTTACATAGAGAGACACAATGCGGCTCCAGAAGTGTTATATTACCATCTCTGGCATTTCTATCGTTTTGGTCTAATGCCCGCCTTGCCATACGCCCAGGGGGAAGTCCGTTGTGGAGGATGATCAGTGTAAGACCTACTGGAATTTCTCGTTTTCTACCACTCAACGTATCGTCGCTACAAAGCCTGATATTGTCCTCCGGCCAAGATAATTTACGTGATTGAATTCTCGGCACCAGCCGATGGTAATATCACGACAAAGGAGGAACACGGGCGAAATATCAAGCTCTTCTTTTCAAGCTGAGCAGGCTGTACCAAGGCTACAAAGTCCATCTTGTGGTTCTCATAATCGGCTGCCTTGGAGGTATGAAAGCCTTATTTCTTAGCCAACTCAACAAAATCCCGCCTTGCCAGCATCTGGCTCAGAGGATCGGAATTCAGATGCAAAAGCCTGTTCTTCTGGGATCAGGAGGTTTCAGGCATCGTATTAAATTAACTTATAACATTATAATTTCAACAGTCACTTGACTTAGTCTGTGGCTATGATGTATTACCAGGTTCAACCGAGTAAAAGTTATAGGGTAAGTGTCCCAATTACTGCGGGTGTACCTATTACTGCATTTTTTCGCGTAATCAGAATAAGCTGAGTAAAAGTAATTTTTTGGGAACCAAAAAATTTCTGAAAATGAATAAGGATTTACTACACTGCATAACAAAAGCAAAAATATTGCTATATTCGTTATATATTCTTAATAAATATTTTTATAAAACAATCCTAAAACGTGACAAATCCACTATTTTGCTTCTATTTCAGTTATCGGGGTACTGTTCTTAAGTCAACTTTAGATTTATTGCATAACCTTGTTCGCAGTAGAGAAATAATTTTTTTTAAGGGCATGCTCTTCGGTGACCACGTGACCAAACTAGACCCGGTTATGAACATTTTTTTTGTGTTCACTGTGTCCACACGGATTGAGATATCGTGTTTAAACTTTGACAGATGAAATAAAAAGTACTAAAGAACGTCTGTATACATCAATATATTGTTAATTTTAGAGAAAGTTTATTTATAAATTGATGGAATAGGATATTACCATTCGAGTTATAGCAATTTGGAGATCATTTTTGGTTTGATGCATTTTAGATTTTTTGATTCACTCATATTGAGCACTGACACCAATTTTATACTAAATCGTGTAAACCTTGAAAAAAATTAATATGAGCAATAAAATTTGCACATTCGTTGCAAATCCACAAATAAGTATCTGCACACACGTAACCTATCATTATTTTTTGGGCATTTTTAGCGATTTCCACCGGAGAAACAAAGAAACTTTGAACGTCGATAAAGTCAAGATCAAGTGACTAAGTTCGTTCATGAAATTTTTGTGAAAAATGATTTTCATTTTTTGGTCCTAAAAAGAAAAGATAAGTTACAAATTGGAAACATAGCAATGCCAGCAACGTGCTAAAATTTACTCGTCCGAGTTCTCCTACCAACTTCCATAATTCTTGACGTTGAATCGATTAGCTGATAACTATTGTTGACGGTGAACCAACCAGCGGGATTCAGCGTCGGAATCGCTTTGTCTTGTCTTTACTAGAAAACTTTTTTCGTAATTATGAACATTTTGATATATACAAACGTTTCTTAGTTATTTCTGTATAACTTCCTAAATCCTGAATACGATATCTCAATCCGTGTGGACGTAGTGAGGACCAAAAAAATGAAAATCATTTCATTCTCTACACAAAAATTTTATGAACGAACTTAGTCACGTGATTTCGACTTTATCGGCGTTCAAAGTTTCTTTTTTTCTCCGCTAGAAATCGCTAAAAATGCTCCAAAATAATGATAGATTACGTGTGTGCAAATACTAGATTTTTTATTTGCAACGAATGTACAAATTTTATTGCTTATATTACTTTTTTTAAGGTTTAGACGATGTAGTCCAAAATTTGTGTTAGTGCTCACTATATGCGTATCAAAAAATCTGAAATGCATTAAACCCAACATTGTCTGCAAAGTTGTCTGGGTCTTTCCAATTTAAGTAATCGAAATACAAATATTTTTCGATTTTCTTCTGACTGCGGTATATCTTAGTACTAAAGACCCTCATTGTAGATGCAAAATCATGGGTCACCATATTGCACGGTTACCGACTTATTTGGGGTGGTAGTTGATGCACTTTGATAAAGCTTGTCACTAACGAATTCGACAGAAATATTTAAAATCTTTACGATAGTAAACATATACAGGGTGTTTAAAAAGTCCCGGGATGGTTGAATTTTTCCTCAGGTAAAATATTTTTCTAAAAAGTGAAGGTCATTCCTGAAGTAAATTTCAACGAGGAATTCAATGGTGACCTTCATTTTGACCTTGAAGTTGACCTTCATGGCTCTTCAAAGGTCAGCTTTGTTTTTTAATCGAAACCCCCTTTTTTTACATCTGCAATTGATAGAGCGGAAAATTCTACGTTCCGGTACATATCCTAGTCATAGGTCAATTGTAACGTTGAAGGTCAGTTAGAGGTTATTTGAAATTAACAAAGTTTTCCAAGAGTTCAGTGTAATTCCTGAAGTAAATTTCAACGAGGAATTCAATGGAGACCTTCGTTTTGAACGAACCTTGAAGTTGACCTTCATGGTTTTTGAAGGTCGTCTTCGTTTTTTTTATGGAAACCTCCTCTTTTACATCTGCAATCGATAGAGCGGGAAATTCTACGTTCAGGAACGTACCCATGTCATAGGTCAGTTAAAGATTATTTGAAATCAGCGAAGTTTTCCAAGAGGTCAGTGTAATTCCTGAAGTAAATTTCTACGAGGAATTTAATGTTGACCTTCGTTTTGACCTTGAAGTTGACCTTCATGGCTTTTTGAAGGTCAACTTTGTTTTTTTAAATGGAAACCCCCTCTTTTACATCTGCAATCGATAGAGCGGAAAATTCTACGTTCAGGTACGTACCAAAGTAATAGGTCAGTTGTAACGGTCAAGGTCAGTTAGAGGTTATTTGAAATTAACAAAGTTTTCCAAGAGATCAGTGTAATTCCTGAAGAAAATTTCAACGAGAAATTCATTGGTGAGTTCTATTGATCTTGGTTACAGTGTTTTTAATATTGTAAAATCATAAGGAAATTTGTCTTTAAAGGTTCCAGGTGTTCTGGTGAAAGTTCTGTTCCTCCCCGAAGAGTTATACAGTCCTATACCGTTTTTCGATACCTAAGTTATTACCTAAGGCTACACCATAAGTCCTATACCGTTTTTCCATACGAATATTATGAATCGAAACTAAATTTACGTATTACGAGTACATACTAACTATCTTTCGCTAAAAGATTATTATGGCGCAAGCTAAATTTTCGGGATGAGAGAGGGTTATTTGTATTAATGATGCGCGGTTGGGGAGATCGAGTTCGATGTTATGATCAAGTTCGTTTGCTTTTTAATCGCACTTTTCGTAATGGAGAAGGGTTAAATCCTGTATCAAAATCAATAATTGAAAGAACTGTAAGGCGCTTTATGAATCATGGATCTATCAAGGACCTTCAGAGAACTGATCGGCCAAAATCTGCAGCATCTGAGGAGATGCAGATGGACATAGCCCAAGCATTTGTTAAAAACCCACATCTTAGATTACGTCGAGCTAGCGATGAGCGTGACGTTGCTCCTGGGACAGAAATCGACAGAATCGGATTCTTCAACAGGCTTTGTTGTTCCTGGGCAATGCTAAACGTAAATGTAAACTGCTTGGAAAAAACCTTGAAAAAACCTTGGAAGATCATCACCAAGATCAATACAGAGCTCACGAATGAATTCCTCGTTGAAATTTACTTCAGGAATTACACTGCCCTCTTGGAAAACTTTGTTAATTTCAAATAACCTCTAACTGACCTTGAACGTTACAATTGACCTATGATGTGGGTATTAATCTGAATGTAGAATTTTCCGCTCTATCGATTGCAGATGTAAAAAAAGGGGATTTTGATTAAAAAAAAGTTGACCTTCAAAAAGCCATGAAGGTCCACTTCAAGGTCAAAATGAAGATCACTGTTGAATTCCTCGTTAAAATTTACTTCAGGAATTACACGGACCTCTTGGAAAACTTGGTTACTTTCAAATAACCTCTAACTGACCTTGAACGTTACAATTGACCTATGACTTGGGTACGTTCTTGAACGTAGAATTTTCCGCTCTATCGATTGCAGATGTAAAAAGGAGGTTACGATTAAAAAAAAACAAAGTTGACCTTCAAAAAGGCCATGAAGGTCAACTTCAAGGTCAAAATCAAGGTCACCATCGAATTCCTCGTTGAAATATACTTCAGTTATTACACTGACCTCTTGGAAAACTTCGTTAATTTCAAATAACCTCTAACAGACCTTGAACGTTACAATTGACCTATGACTTGGGTACGTACCTGAACGTAGAATTTCCCTATCTATCGATTGCAGATGTAAAAAGGAGGTTACGATTATAAAAAACAAAGTTGACCTTCAAATGACCATGAAGGTCAACTTCAAGGTCAAAATCAAGGTCACCATTGAATTCCTCGTTGAAATTTACTTCAGGAATGACCTTCCATTTTTTTGAAAAATATTTTACCTGTGGAAATATCGAACCGTCCCGGAATGACCTTCATTTTTTTGAAAAATATTTTACCTGTGGAAATATCGAACCGTCCCGGGACTTGTTAGACACCCTGTATGTCCTTGAATAGGTTTTGGTAATTAAAAATTGAAATTCCGTATGTCTCAAAACACGTATCCTTACATTTCGATGAAGTGCATATTAGAAGAAATCTTAGAATGTATAGTTTTAAATCATGAATGTATATAGTGGACATTTTAGGAAATTCTGAGATATTAATTGAAACATATAATTGCAAAGCTAGATGTCGTAACACACCTAGATGTCGTAACTGCATAAATGTAAAATGTTACGACGTCCTGAACAGCAGGCGAATGAGTTAAATACGACAATCTGAAATCAGCTGTCAGGTATCTGCCAGACCCCTTCCTTTTGTCGAAAAGCTGAATTGAAGTAATTTTGCTGATATTACGTGAGAATGTAAAGTTTTTATTGTAATATGTGTGTATGTATATTTATTGTGTTAAATTATAGTTATAGAAAATATTTATCTCACAATGATTAATTTTGATAAAAAGAGAGATTTCAGGTTTCACTCGTGTAAAAAACTACGAAACGTCGGCAAACAATTGTTAGTTTTTTACACAAGTGAAACCCGAAATATCTCGGTTTATCACTATTTATCTCAGTTTTCAATAAGTGAATTTCCTAAGTTTAGCATACGTGTTTATAGGTCATCTTGCGATCTGCATATTTTACTTTGAGAAAAATTGATTTTAAAAAGAAATTAAAAGTTCATATCTGAATTTCTGAGTTTATTTATGGAATATTCATTCAAAAATCCTAAATAACTATTATGCAGACTCCTAAAAATTGCATCATTAAATTTAAAACAAGGTACTTCTATCTGGAATTTAAAACTTCATTATCATTTGCATTTCATAAACAAAACATGAATGGCCTATTTAATTTAAAGAAGTTACATGCAAAATAATCGTGAACTAATAAATCAGGATTCTGTATAACAAAATTTTAAAGGTAAATCTATAACAAAAATTTGTCCCTTTATTCTAATTATGAAATAAATATACATTTTTGTACATATTTTTCTTTCTTAACTTGACGTGCGGCAGCACCATTTTTAGAAAGAAAGGTTGCCTTACGTTATTTCATCAATTAAGAGTCCTTTCTAATCCTAGATCACTGCCTTTATTTATTTTACGTATATTAAGCGATGCCTTTAAAATATGTATTTAATTATACCAATTTACAGAAATGTGGTTGCATTATTAGTTTCATTTTCTTAATTTTCCTTTCACTTGTTTGTAGTTACGACAACTCTCGATGTCATCGCACCAGTCCACTTGTCCTAACTACAATTTCATCACGAATAAGAGAAAAAAAGACATTTTTCTCATTTTATTCAAATTTAGCATTTACTAACCATAAGAAAGTCGCGTTGCTGCTTAATTTTTGTCAGTTTGTATGCTATATGCAAAAATAAATTTGGTCTTTTTTCTTCGAATCTGCTGTCATGTAGAAACTACAAACAAATCTTCCTTGGATCAAGCAAATTTTACTTGGTTCAGTCAATGGCATCTACGAATAGAGATGATAGAATATGCGTATGGTCCAAATAAATAAATACTAGGTACCGTATGCTTAGAACAAGTGTATATCTTTTTTGTCTGAGAAAATGTATTCTCAGATGGAATGGCAGATTTTATTATTCTGAAACTTTATTCTATTACTTCATATAGAGGTGTATTCAAATGCAGAGCATAGTTAACTTTCATGAAATTATTTCCAACGTTGAAGAAGTAAGTGAAGAAAAAATGGCAGCCTAATGATAGAAGGATTATTTTAAAGGCAGAGAACTTTGGAGCATAGTTTTTTATTGAAAAAATGATAGGAACAATCTGAAAAATGCATGGTGTTACTTCAGACATTTCTAAAAAGATTGCTGTTGAAAAATTTGCAAAATAAAAAATAATGAAAGTAATTTAAATTTGAGGTAGTTAGTTGAGCTATCTGTATTTATAATCTGATAGAAGTATTTGCTTCTAGTTATCTAAGTTTGAATTGCGATATTTGGAGTCAGTTTTTTTTTTATATGGGAAAGCAAGTGCCAGAAATCAGCGTGGTGCTGTTATTTTCCGGGGATTGTCAAGTTGTGTAGAACTGCTGAGAGAAACCGAGGACGATCCCCGGCAAAAATGGCACCACGCTGGTTTCTGGCATTTGATTTGCCATATAGAAAACTGTTTCCAAATTTAAATCACTTCATTAGCTTCATTAGAACTGAAGATAGTTCAATTACATATTTATTTACAAAAAACTAACTATTTTCTAAAATTTTCAAAGGCAATCTGTTCAGAAATGTTTAAAGTGCTACCATGAATATTTTCAAATCTTTTATATTATTTTTTAAATAAAAAATTATGCTCCAAAGTTCACTGTCTTTAAAAGGTGTCAAATTTTCTTAGGTTTTATCAGATCTGTAAGCTACACAACATTTTTTTGAAATATTAATTTTAGGCTCATTAAAGCACAACATTTGCACCGTTAAAATGATCCCTCCTTTATTAAGCTACCATTTTTTCTTCACTTACTTTTCCAATGTCAAAACCAGAGGACTCGAATTTTCTCGCCGATAGTAGTTTAAAAATCTCGGCCTAGTAGTTTGTGGCAGCGCCATACCAAGACCTACGGTGTGCTTCAACTATCTTCAAACTAAAAGTTGTTTAACTTGATGTTTTCTTTCAAGAAAACGCCTTCCTGATAATCAATGAACAGTTCTAAGAAAAATTAACAATTTTCGAGCGACTTTAAGAGACAATTTTTTATGTAGAAAGTTATTGGCATGACAGTTTACTTCTTTCAAAATAGAGTCGTGCATAAAATACGCCACACAGCTTAGGGGAGTAAGATACAATTTTTTTTTAATTATAAAAAATGTAATAATAGTATTTTTAAACATTCTTTAAACCTTGTATCCTTGTCTAATACTGCCATATATTTCTTTTGTATTATTTTCAATGTTATGAGTACCCGAATACGCATACATCTACGTCATTTTTCCCTTTCACTTTCACCAGCGCTTTCGCTTTGATCAGCTTATATAAACCACACTAAAGGCCTAGTGCGGCAGTATGTTCGTATGATACGAAGAGTTGTAATATATCTTTGTAAAGCTTGAATAAAGTAACGAATTTCCAATCGGTTGGAATTGCTTCTTTCTAAAAAGAAGTACTATTTTTTCGCAGAACATTTTGGCGATCGCGCCAGGCTCAGCTTAAACTTCTCGATCTATAATACGTAAAACAATTAAATGCGAAATTCTAAAACGAATGAATTGAAAGGGTGAGAGACATACCGCGGTAAAAATCCTACTAAGTTCGAAATCAGTCGGAAGGCACAACTGTGCAAACAAACAGCAAAAGTAAAGCAGCAGCAGTGAGAGACACGTCACTCACTGGAGTCCAACAAAAGGCAAGCGTCATTCGGAAATACTGAGGACTTCCACTGCAAGCCAGCAATCGAGGAAACTGCTGTAAGTTATATAAGAGAAAGTTATATTAACGAGTTAATGGAAACGAATCTCAAGGAGTATAAATCCTCTCTACATTCTGCGTCACCTAACTGTCGTAAAGTGAGATAAAGTTTTGAGATTCGGTTAAGATTTACTCCCATAGTCCAGGGTATTGTATTCCTTTAGCAAATAAATTAACTGCAGTAGTATGTCAGTATACTGCAGATACTTGTGGATACTGTTATATTAAATACACTAAATATTGTAAAATAAACGAAATAAGTTGGGAGCTAAAATGCAAGATTTACCCAATATCGGGTATTTTTCGATTATATAAACCGGTACTGACGATCCACTTGACGAATAATTGATTAATAATTTCATTTCACAGCAGCTCTAACCATTTCACGAGCACAGTCACTTTCTTTCACTTCAACCGAAAACCTTACCCAGATTCTAGCATATATAGATACCTGATGTTACGCTGTAGGAACCACCACGAATGCATTTACTGCAAATCTATCAATTTTAATGAAAAGCGACGAAACAGAACAAAGGAAATCGCTAAATGAGCGCCAAAAATAGGACGACCGGGAGTTGTAGAGACAGATAGAGACGAAACCATTTTCAAAGACGAACAATTAGCAGAAATCAAAAGAACATTAGCTAGAAACAAAAAACTGTTAGAAAAAATTGAATTCAATAAAGGCGAAAATTTAAGTAAAATCTCTCAACCGATTCCCCCTTTTAACCCGATCTCTGCTAATGATATTTTAGGAACGATTGAAGTATGAAGCGGACAAAATGATATCGGTATTGCAAATTTCATAGAGTGAACTAAAAGAGAACAGTTGAGATGAAACCAGGCTGATCTATTACTCGATTTCATAATAGCAACAAAAATAACGGGCACGGCTAAGAATTTTATTTGATTAATCTTGATGAAGTCATTCGAAGTGTTATATGATGCATGGCGACCAAAAGTAAAACAAACTAGGTCTCTCTGAACCTTAAGGGGTAGATTGGAATCATTTAAGCAAGGTATGACCGAGTCAGTTCAAAATTCGACACTTGATTTACACAAATTGAAAATGAAATTAATTATACAATTGAAGCCCAATACTCCTACACCACAGGAAGGAACATAAAAATAAAACTAGAGTAACAGAACGCAATTAACCGATACCTACTAAACCTTAAAAGGGAGATGAGATTGCAGATGAGATTACTTAGACCCTTCATTTAAACCGACGCCCAGAGCTACGCAAGTGAAACAGAGTTGTGAATGAAAGAATCACAATCGGTACGATTACTAATACCACTCCCGTTAAGAATTCCATTTTTTAAGTAGCAGAAAGAATCAATATGAAGTGTTTTAAGAGTACTAAATCGGGACATTTATCGGCACAATGCTTTGCTAAAAATATTCTGTAAGGTCAGTATCAGACGAGACTTCCACCCGTGAGGTAGGTACTAGAGAAAGCCGATTGCCCAGAATCTTTCGTAATGACACGAATGAGATTCAAGAGTAGCTCCGTTCAGCAGTTTCTGGTCGACATCAGTCTGTGCAAGGTAGGGGTGGAAAGGAATACAGTTTTCTAGTACATAGCGAAAAAGCAATTAACTTAATTGAACACAAAACTTTTACATCAACCGACAAACCATTTAAATGTCATAAAAAATTGTAATAGAAAATGACTTACAAAACTCGATCAATGCGGTGTACATAGAATATTTTGGATACAAAAAATTGTTTCACATTATAATACAAAACTTCCCCCTGTCTGCAGATGGAATAATTGGCGTACAATTTTTTAATATATATGCTAGGTAAGCTGTAACACCCTGTAACATTATTCTTTTTTACGTTGAAAATTTATTATTTTATAGATGCCTGGATATATGGGATGACTTTGATTTTTAACTGCTATTAATAATTCTTTTTAAGTTAAGTTGTATCGAATCATCCTTTCAAGAAATTCACTCATGAGTAATTGGATTTTCGACAGTTTACGATAAACTGGAAACGAATGAATTCATTATCTACAATTGCATTAAAAAAAACTTTATCCACAATCTGAGGTTCCCAATTGATATTAAAGTGGATCGCACTCTTTCAATTTTAAACCCCGAATTTTAAAATATTTATCTACTAGAAATTATCTGGAAATGGAATTGTCCTTAGATTCAGCGTCTAAGTTTGTTTGTTTTTCAAAAGTTATCATTTTACAATTCTAGCCCTAAAATTTTTATTATGAGAAATAGACTCATAGAAGCGTGAATCGAATTGCATAGAATTTTCGTAATATTTCAAATTTAGATTCTCGTACATCAATTTCAACATAATGTTGTGATTTTCATTTTTTTATTTTCGTTTTAGAATCAATTAAATAAGGTTGTACCCCTTTTTATTGAGGTTTGTGAGCTGTACAATCATTATGCATGATTTAAATATTATTCTGCAAAAATAGTATATTCTTATAAGCTAGAGAGTGAAAATTCAAGAATCCTTTCTGGGAATTTGACTAATTCCTAGGATCTATAAAATTTCCATCATCGAGTGGATTGATTATTAAATCGTCACATAGTCGTATTTAGCTACTCTACAATCTTCTTGGATGAACTCCCGTGTGAAAACGGGTTGAAGATCCAATATATAATTGTCAAGTATCGTCAAATACATCACTAGATTATATTTATTTTAATTCAGATAGTCACGTGAATGCCACACTGATTAGAATTAATTTTGAACAACAATACTAGTATTTTTGAGCTCCCCTACGAAAACTGATTGAAAATGAAGCTTTAGCGTGGCTCCCATTGACTTAACCGTGACATGCCACGGGTAGAGAAGGACACTAAAAGTACCTACCTTTATCCGAGACACTTTTTAATTTTGTAACTCTTTCTTTTTCCTATTTTTGAACTAAATTTATAAATCGTGAATGAGTCCAGTCTCCTAGAACCATAAATCTATTCCTACTTTCTCGTTTCGAGCCTAGCCGAGTTGGCGAATAAAATTCCCAGAAGATCGAGGATTCCCGAGGATGCTAGAGCCTGACGCCAAACGCGGTCTCTCCTTAGTGTTGAGCGCAGACTTATGATCCGTGCGTTCTTCGGTGGTGATAACGGTCTCATCACCGCGGGCCCGTTTATCCCCTCTTTTGGAGTGTTCATGCACGCAACCTCTTCGTTTCACGTTTATTCAGGGTCATAAAGTATCGGACTCCCCCCTCCCCCTATCAGCGTAAATCTGCGTTTTCGAGAGAAATTTTTCAGACAAAAGTTTCAGGGTTTCGGACGGGGATCTGAATGGTGACCTTGAAGCTGATCTTGGCTTTGACTTTCAAGGTTATTTCAAGGTCATCTTTTATTTTTCAAATGACAATCCCTATTTTTCAGGCAGACCGAGGAATGAATGGTTATAATATGTAAATGAGATCCTAATTCGAAGAGACATAAAAAGCCTTAGATACACAAGAGCTTGCATGAGAAAATGCATCAACGTAAAGGAAGCTGAAGAGGAATGTCAGGCTGAAAAATTGTGTTTACAAATAGTTTATAAGAAATGCATGCGAAATACTGTAAGTGTCATGAATGCCGTCTGACACAAAAGACTTTGAATACTAATGTGACGGAGTTAAGAGCTTCACATGATTACTTTGCGAAGCTGTTCGCCTAAGGTGGTCGCTAGAGAGGTTGACCAGCGACCTGAGTCGAGACACTGTTACGTAACATACGTGTTATTTAAATAAACAAGGGAATTATAGGTCAATCTCAAATCTGCACCCCCCATTATTCCTTTTCTCACCGAATAAGTCTGACTTTCTATTACGAAAGTGCGAAGTTTGAAACGAAAATTGAAAAAGGATACAATTTAAGAACGAAATTTGCTGCAAAGTATCTTAATATACAAGAAGTCACACTAAGAGATCTTATCGCTAAAGTGAAGGACATCAGGACTAATCTACACGTGACAGAAGACCGAGCAATGGAGATTAAACAACAGGTTGATTTGGCGTGGAAAAAACAACGGCAATGAACATCAGTTAGAGGAAACCGCGTTAAACGGTCAAGCAGGAGCAATTGATGTTCGTCCTCAACCTATTGATGATCCAACACCACCACATCATCCAGAGGTGGATGGCCTTATACAACAAGAGGCAGAAGCAGAGGTTCAGCAACTGTAAAAGCGACGAAAATGGACATACCATATGGACAGAGATGTTCTGCGCCTTTATTTTTTGGCAGAGAAATGTGGGCAAAAGGAGAGAACATCATAGACTCTTCTTACTTAAATACCCAGAGCTAGCCATAAAAATAAATGAGCAGAATCTGGCAGATCAAAAACGCTCAATATCTGTAACTAGATTACTTTCGGCTGTTGAAATAGCTGGTATCAAAATGGAAGTGGAACAGCAGCTTCCTATTGATGAACTCGCCTTGGAAGATGTGGGCAGCGAAGACTTGATTGATGCTGAAGGCATAGGTGCTAGGGATAATAAACATCATGTACCGGATCCATTATAACCACATCTGGATATTAATAACGATGATGTGGGTAGGGAAACCCCACAAAAACTACAGCACCTTGAAAGGAATTATGGTCGTGCTGTACTAGAGTTCAGAAATGTAGAACCAACAGTAAGGCATTCTCTGCCCAAAATGAAAATCGCAAATTATCTGCGTGCACTAATAGCCCATCTCGAGGTTTTATCGACGTATTTGAACGCAGCACAAACTGCGTTAGAGGTGCTAACTCTTCTATACTGTGCAGCTGTGGCAAACGTTATTAGAACGTTGGGCTGGAAAACTAGGCCTGAAAATGCAGTTTTTGTCCCACTACTGGATGAGATTATAGAATCCCAAGGACAAAGACTTGATGTTCTTACTACCAGACTGCTTTGGTACAAGAAAAGTAGTGCACGAAGGCAACAAAATCGAAACTTTCAGACAGATGAAAGAAGGTTCTATCCTGAACCGAGAGTAAAGCCAAATAACCCGCAAGATACCGAAGTCCCTCAATTGGAAGATATGACTAACTACTGGTCGGATGTTTGCGGAAAAATGAACAAATGCTTTTGGACACTGCGTGCTTCAAACTGGAGGAAGCAAGGGCAAGCATAAAATGGTCTAACACCGATCTTTAGAAGTTAAAGAGAATTGTTCGCGTAGAAATGACGAAGCACCGAATGCACCACAAAAATTCAGCGATTAAAAGGGACTATTTTAACAGCAAAGGAAATGTTACGCTTTACAGCACCATCTGTCAAGCGTATCTCGACTACACGACCTTAAATTCGTCCTCAGATGGGTCTTGCATGTCAGGGCAGAAACCATAGAGGAATTAGAAATACAATGGAGGCAGAAAGCCATCCATGGCGAGCACCCCAACATATTAGATGAAAATGAAGTGAATAGTGAGGCATATAATATTTGGCTAAGAAAGGGTGTTCTGTATCAAGAGACGGAAGGATTCGTCATTGCGATACAGGACAAGGTTGTCAGCACCAGGAATTATCGCAAACACGTGTTACATCAAGACGTGGTTAACCGGTGCCGATTATGTGGAGATACCAACGAATCCATCGAGCACATTATTGGTAGATGTCGCGTAATGGCTCAGAGAGAATATACGCACAGACATAATGATGTAGCGGGCATTATACATCAACAACCATGCTCGTTTTAGAAAGCGAAGATTACATATTGGGATATTACTATCCAAACGGATCATCACATCCGGGCCAATCGACCTGACATCGTGATGCGAGAAAAAAAGGTGGAAGAGGCTACATCATCGACATTGCTTGTCCGCTTAACCGAAATTTGCAGTCAACCTATATACAACCAAGATCTACAAGTATAGCGAGTTAAAGCAGGAAGTAAAGACCATATGGCGGAATGTGAATCATGAATCTATTCATCCCATTGTGATTTAGGCTACAGGCAATATGCACGCAGGATGCGCTGAACATCTTGAAAATTTAGGAGTCAGTAGGGTATTGGCAGCAACTCAGAAGGCGGTTTTATTCAACACCTGTCAGAAAGCGGGCGACTAAAAACCCGTGGAGTGGCAGATGGTAGCTCCAAGAAAGCATCCAGAGGTTACTGTTGTTACCTCCAACGCTCGTAGCCGCTTGTAATTGTATACCTACAACATGATCGCAGGAGGTTTCAAGCATCGTATTCAATTATTTGAATTAACTTATAACATTCTAATCTCATCAGTCACTTGAATTAGTCCGTGGCTATGCTGTATAATCGGGTTCACCTGATTAAAAGTTTAATGAAACATACAATATACAATCTGAACAATAATATTCATATCTAAAGGTCGACGAAAGGATACGTTTCCAATAATAATATCCATTTTTGAATGTCGAGAAAAGGATACTTTTTCGTGGGTGTTGTACCTGCAAATTAATGCAATACCGGAGTATTATCCAGCCAGTTAAGGCAAGATTAAAGAATGATCAGGTTAAAAATAGCAATATTCTGGCATTTTCCAGCCAGTTAAGGCAAGATTATGATGCGATCCGGCCAGTGAAGGCAATATCAGGAAGTGTTTAAACCATTTATAACAACATTAGTGTATGGTTTGGTATTGGATGACGCTCTGGGCAGTAAAAACAGCAATGGGAATTTGTTTGCTCAAACAAGACGAGTTTTGGTATATCATTCTACTGTTTCCTTTAACCCGCATCCGCAATATTATTAATCATAGATCTGCTTGTATACTTAACTGCTGGACGATTGCGCGCATATCCTGAATTCCATAATATGCTTGCTACATGTGTACATGATCTGTCTGTCCTGGCTCTAGTTTGTCAAGTACAGTAGTACCCCAATATTTGTTCATTTTTTTGTGTTTCATCCAGCTGTAGCTCTTGACCATCGGCTGCCTAAACCAAGTTATCTTCTACATAGGATATCCAGATCTGATATTTCGTTGTGCGTCTGAAATGAGAATACACTCGCACTCTGACTAAACCCGGTTCATCGACAAGTTCGTCCAACTCTAAATCTTCCATTCGCTCCCTGTCAAACTTACCTTCGACGTAAGCTCCTGCTAGATTCAGCCATCTTTATGCACGGACGATACTTGTTGAGGATCGCCCCAGCAATACAGTAAAAATCGCCGATGTTAATGGCATGGTTCATGTTCGTGAGATTTCCGAAGAACTTAAAAACAGATTTTATGTGGCCATTTTAAGCCTCTACGATCCAGCTTGTCTTAGTAAACAATCTTGAGTCATTTGCTTCTTCTTATCAAATTGGCTTTTTCCACGGTCCACAATGGTAATGTCATAAATTTCGAACCATTTTCGCAGCTCAGTAACATCGATTTCGAATTCATTAGTAAGCATGGCAGCATCGTTATTTCGAGAGTCAGAAAAGTAGGGCCCATGAATATCCAAAATATAGCCGCCTGGAGCTACAACTAAGGCTGGCCTAATTAAGTGGCGATCTTCATGAAAGCAGTGTTGGCCTGAGTTCTCTGAAATTGCTGGGTTTATGGATATATGCATAAGTTCCATCTATATAGGCAATCACTTTTGGAACTTCATAAGTGGGATTATGAAGTTCATTTGTGAAGTCCGTTACATGTCTCTGTATGTACTGCTCACGTGTTATAGCCGTCAACCCTATGTTGTTAGGAACAAAACTTTTAAAAAGTCATCACTCACCCCTTGGTTCAGAAACAAATGTACATTTTGGTCACTTTTGCAGGAATAGGCTTATTTTTTTCGTGGAGTAAGCTAGAAATGTCTTACCAATGACTTCTTGTTGCCTTGTTGTTCAATCAACATGAACTGTTAATTATTTAAACAATATTTATTTAGAAAAGCACAGTTTGACCATTTTTCTATGAAAAATATTAATTTTATTTGCGGAATCAACAATAAATATCTTGCCAATTATTCCTTCTTGTGACATTTTTCTAATTAGGAAAAAGTATTGATTGTTTACACAATATTTATAAACAAATTCACAGTTTGTCCATTTTTCAATGACAAATTTTTTTGCGGAGTGAGATAAAAAAGCCAAGGTCATTACATGTATTAATCAAAGGTGTGATGGGTTTTTAGTTATAGTGTTATCAAATGATGTATTTATTGGGAATCGTATCTTGACAACAACTGATGATGTGAATAATTTATTTCGTAAAATATCATAAGTGTTCCTGAAAAGTTGAACTGCTTTTGGTCCTAATGTTTTGTTACCGTTCATAATGAACAGTCGTTAAACCTCTTCACCATCGCGATAGTAAATCGTCATGGTCATCGCATCGTCAAGGTAGCAGTTGTTGAATAAATGTTTTTTTGCTTATTTAATTAATTTCTACATTTTTTTTACTTTTATTTTATTTTTTTTTGTTTCTTTTTTTTTCAAGAAACTTATTTAATGAAAGTTAAGTTTTTACGAATAACGCTTCAGCATCATCCGACAGGGCTTTTATTTTTCTCTTATCTTTGACCCTTGAAGAGCTAATCGTAGGATCTGAAAATATCAGGAGGTAATGGATGATATCATTATTGGTCAGTACTCGATTCGACATTCTGCTATTTTCGCGCCTAGCGTTGCGAAAATCTTGTTATTAGTCTCTTGGGACTCCTCTTATAGCCAGCCGAAAGGTACGTCGAAGGATCTGATGATCTCGGCACTATGAATGAGAACTTTATGGACTGATGGTGGCATTGGATACCAGCTATGTAATGCACAAAGCAACAGTGTAACTTCCAAAGACTGAATTTGTAATAATTTTCATTGCACTTGAGCTGTTTGACATGAGTGAAATTATTTATATATTTCAGGTCATGGACATAGGAAACACGGGACTAGGCATGCCATCCTAACTTGGGCGAGCGGGGTTGAATCCACGGTGGGGGGAGAATTCCGCGAGTAGGGAGAGCCGTCATCTTATGATGTGCCACTTGATTATGCGTACGAGCATTTTTGCCAACAAATTGTACATAAAAATATAAAAATGTGTGCGCTGCCATGTTTGTCGCGGGACATCAAAAATGGCGAAACTTCCCCCTCATTGCAGCAACCCCGCAATGCCATGCCTAGTTCCGTGATTCCTATGTCCATGATTTCGATGCAAATTTTGCCATCTATCAATGTGCATTTCAAATCAAAGCCCAATTTGAACATCACATCGTTGAATTGAATTTCATATAATTCAATTTTCTCAAGTAAGTTCGTGAAGTGATTGTCTTCTTGTAAAGTGAGCAAGCTGTTCTCTTTTACAAATTCAAACTTCATCGTCCGACAAAAATGCACTGAATTAGGTGTCTCATTACTCCAAATAACATTGTCGTCAGCTTTCAACAGAAGAAGAATAAACGATAACAAAAATATGGAAGAAGCATCCACATTCTTATTATTTGTCTCGCATTTAAACTTATCATTTTCATCATCATTTGATTCTTCCTCATCAGCATCAGAATCAGGAAAGTCATCATCACTGTTTTCAACATCATTGGACATGTTTTCATTATTTTTAAACTTAGCATCAATCTCCATTTAGCAGGATCACTTTTGGTGCGTAGTTGTTGTGCACTAACGCCATCCATTCCTCATTTACTTACGAGAAGTATAGTTTTTTTTATAAAGTTCTTCCAGCTCATCTTTATTGAATTTTGAAAGGATTCTCTTTACTGTGTGCCCCAATAATGATATAAAGTGTATCTCTGCTCCTGATTCGGATACATTAATGTGGTCAGATTCTGGATAGAAATAATTCTTAGTATCTCCAATCCATTTATAGGAAGGAAACGATTTCTGACCACCAAACATTTCAACATGGGCTTTTAATTTATGATATTTTCTTGCAGTCAAATCTAAGTCTACGAACATTACTAAAATGTTACGGACATCAGTGTCCGCATTTGAATCCCTTACTTCAGATTCTGTTGCATTTTTGGACAGATTGTCTTTCATTCTCAATGATCTTTCCAACTCCTGTTTCGAATGATTGACAGCAAGTTCATTGATACGTCTCTTCTTTGTCTTCTCTGACCCCTCTTCATAAGATAAACGTGAACGACCCATTTTTTTTATCATCGAGAAGATTTCTTACTTGAGGCTCACCATCATTTTGTGCATCAATCTCCAGATTATCACTAAAGTCGACCGTGAAATCACTTTCCAAGAACATTGCGTGCTTACTGATGTATTGACTTTTATTCCGTGTCACACTTCGCCACTGTCGACAATATTATGAAGCTGCGTGATACATTTTGGACAAACAAGGCAACAAGGAGTCATTGGTAATATATTTCTAGCTTACTCCACGAAAAAAATAAGCAAATTCCTGCAAAATTAACCAAAATGTACATTTTTTGTAAAAATTATTTAAATAATTAACATTTCTTATCCGTTGGCAAAGTATCATAGCAAAGAGTCACTGGAAATACATTTTTACTTTATTTCACAAGGAAAGTGGAGCCAATTCTTAGGAAAATGGTCTAAATGTGTATTTATTATAAAAAATTGTTTAAAAAATTAATATTTTTTATCAATTTGAACAAAATTACAGCCAGGAGTCACCAACGATACCTCTTTAGTGGATTTCGCAAGAAAAAATTCGCCCTATTCGTGGAATCATGTTAAAAAAGTGAATTTGTTTATAAATATTATTTAAATAATTACCAGTTGTTGTTAATTTGAAAAAAAATCACAACAAGGAGTCATTGGCAAGACATGTTTGGTGGATTCTGCAAAAAAAATGAAACCTATTCATTGTGACATACGAAAACTGTGTATTTGTTTATAAAAATTGTTTAAATAATGCTGCCAAGCAGCAGATATTTTTAAATAATCATAATTAGGCATACATTTCTCTCATTCTATATAAAAACTGTGAATTTCTAACAATTAATAATTGCGAATCAGAAAAAATGCCTTTTGTTCATCAATTTGTTTAAAACATTATAAACAATATTTTTCTCACTCTAATCTACTGAAAACTATTGCTAGATAGTAATTACACTGACTGAGGATCTTCTTTAATCAATTCAAAGATCTTAAAAAAAGAGGTATATCTGAAAAGTTAAGGTAAAAATATTGTTTATTTTGTTGTTAAATAAAAAATTTCGGTTTAGCCCAATCGAAATTGTCGCACCGACTCGATATACCCGAAAGCCTTACGCTCATTTAAAAAAAAGTCCAAATCCATTGAAAATTGGGTTGTAGACAGACTTTTGTCCACGCTACACTGTGCGTCGATGGCCACAGTTGTGCATGTGGCCACCAACGTGCACAGTTGTGCCTATGGCCACCGATGTGAACAGATGGGCCCGTTTGCAGTTGCTCTGCGCATAGTTGTCCGTGACCTGCAATTGACAGGACGTGATTAATTAGTTTGAATAAGTAGGTACGCACTTAGTGATATTTAATCACATTTAATTTGTATAAGCCTTATCCAAAAACTACCAATTAACATTTTACAGTAGTTAAACTACCCCCGGACACCTTTCTCATACTTAAGTTTTGACGACGTAGTTGGTAAGACATGATTGTTTAGTTTGAATGAGGAATTACGCCCTTGGTAGTGCAATTTCAAATTCAGTTTGTTACCATGATCCGAAAACCACTAATTAATCTTTTTACGGAAGGTAAACTACCTGCAGACACCCACTCAATATTACAGTCTTGACGACACGGTTAATAGCATCTGATTAATTGGTTTGAATAAGTACGTACATAATTAATCATGTTTGATCAAATTCAGATTGTGTTAGCCTAATCCGAAAACTAACAATTATTTCTTTTTTTACAGTAGTTAAACTACCCCCGACACACTTCTCGTACTTTAGTCTTGGCGAGGTGGCAATTGGACCTGTTTAATTAGATTGAATAAGTATATCAAAGTTCGGCATGACCCCTGAGCGTGATGCCAAACAGTCCTCTAGGGTCGATGTAACTATCCCTTAAACGGCCAAAACGCCACTACCGGTACACTGATTTTCAACGGCCAATAACTAAGACTACTCGACACTAGAAAAAATTGAGACACATATATTTTTATTGCTTAAGATCTCCTCTTTCCGACGTTGCCAATGAAATTCCTCAAAAAATTTTCTTATTATCCCAAAATGCAGTTTAAACAAAACAAAAACGTGATTTTTCGTGCCTATTTTTTTGTGAACCATTTTCCAAAGCTTTTCGAGTTTGTAATTAACCTGAAATCTCACTAACGGGTGGAATAAATGTCTAAACTTTGAGAATCCATGGTTCAAAGATCGATTTTTCGTTTTAGTATTTTCAAAATGGCGTCTTAATGGCAAAATTTTTGTGAAAACATTCATGAATTTTTTTACAATAAACGATGCGCTTTTCGGAAAAATCATCAAGAATAAAAAGTTCTTGTAATCAACCAAGGAATACGCCTGAATCTTTTCGAAGCGTTTCGAGCAAAATTTTGGATTTTGCATATGAACAATTTTTGCAAAATTCAAAATTTTGCTCAAAACGCTTCGGAAAAATTCAGGCGTATTTCTCGACTGATTACAAGAACTTTTTATTCTTGACAAATTTTCCGAAAAGCGCATAGTTTTCAATAAAAAATTTTCATAGTTCTAAGCATCGTGTAAGAGTAAAATGATTCACGAATATCTATCGTCCGTCTGCCGCAAACAAAGTTTACGTTGCCCAACTATCACCAACGTGGAGGTCGCCGAACATCGATAGTCTCTTTTTTTTTAAGGGATTTTATATATTTTTTTTAATTTTTTAATTTTTTTTTATGGAGAATTTTTTTCATTTCAGATTTCAATCCGTTGAAATCATTTTGATCCTGCTGTTTCAGAATGTAATTTTGAGAAACAATGTAAGCAGCAATACATGTTGCAATCATCGAATGAGAAAAAAAGACTGACAAATTATTTCACGAATTTGAAAATAAATGAGCATAAAGAAATAGCGAGAATTAAAAAATAATAATAAAAGAAGTTGTAAAACTTTTAATTTTTCTAGTATTATTTATTGTGTTATTAGTATAAACATTATTGAAAATTTTTAACAAATTATTCAAGTTTGAAACAGAGTTATAGAAACAGAGTTTCGGTTAGACTGGTGTTACGACGTAACAATCAATTTATCCTTATTTCTAACGAAAGAAATTGAGTATTTGATCTATGTTCTAAAGTTTGTCATCTTCAAGGTCCTTTATGGTA
>NC_046659.1:33458518-33469056 GCF_010883055.1 Belonocnema kinseyi
AATAAATTTTTATATGTTCTGTTTTATAAAATGAGCTTGTTTTATTCAATGACAACACACCAATAATTTCAAGTAATGTTTGTTAATTTCCAAGAAACAACTGGTTAATTAGATAGAATATTATTTTAGAGGCCTGATACCAGTGGTTTTTTTTATCTTTGTACGACAGAGGTCTCTGTATTGTACGGTTGATAAGTAGAAGAACTATATCATAATCAATTTTTATTACGCGAAATAACATCTATGAAAAATAATTTTGATCGAAATTAAGCAAATACAAGTTCTAAAATTATCACTGTTGGGGCTGCGGTGGCGCGATTGGTAGCGCCCCTCACATGTAATGAGGAGGTTGTTGGTTCAAACCCGGCCCGTAGTGAATTTTTCAGAACTTATTTTTCTCGCGTTTTCAATTAATTTCGCGTAATAAAAATTGATTATGATATAGTAGTTCTTCTACTTATCAACCGTACAATACAGAGACCTCTATCGTACAAAGATAAAAAAACCACTGGTATCAGGCCTCTAAAATAATATTCTATGTAACGAATTATGCTGTTTCTGTCGTTGCTCTATTTCACAATGAGCGCGCAATTTAGACTTACGTGCAGGATGCAAAATATGGGGACAAAGATCCGTCGAGTCTCCGTAAACGCAGAAGCTATATATCATTGGCATTTCCAACAGACTATTCGTTCGGTTTATCTAAAAAGATTTGAAAAGGCATATAGGCGTTTTCAAAACGTGATATGTATAGCAAGAGCTATGTCATAGCAAGTTAAAAAAATGCCAAAAAAGTTTATGTAAATTTCAATTCAAAATACCAGGTTGGGACACAAAAATGCACTCTCGCTTATCAGCCATTTAGAAAAATTGTTAAAATTTGATTGACGTATAAAGAATTTTCCAAATGAGTTTCAATATAATTTTTTTAAGTTACTTATCCAAGTTTGATTTCAAAAATTCATTTAATTTTACTTGATAGATTTCTTTTGCATCGCATATGTTTTTTAGGACCGATCGATTTCCGGGTCCCTATTAGATTCATGTGAATAGATTTAAGATATTTTTTCCATTCTATTTTTCTGGTGTATTTTTGTGTAAAATGTCCACTGTATATTGGCAGAATTAAAAAAAAAACAGGTATCTCTTAAGACCATGATTTGCAAAAAATTGCTTATGTTATTTTAGTTTCCACTGTTAATGGTATTTTTTTACATTAGAATAGAAAAAGGATAAAATGCATATGTACTCAAGTAAAATTATAAATTAATAGTTGAAATTAAAAAAGCAATTTTGTGTAAAATTTGACTTTAGAGGTCCCTAAATATTTTTTTAATAAATAATGACAATATTCTGGAGACATTTTGACACCAAAAGGAAAAATTTGTAGGGCAGAAATTTTAGAAAAAAGCTTATTTTCGACCACGCTTCATTTATTCCTGTTTTTTACCACTTTTAATAAACTTAGTTAACTACCATTTAACCATTTACAAATGGATAACGGAAGTTTTTTAAAAGTATTATGCAATACTTTTTAAGGGATGTAGGGTCAGAATTGCTTTAAAGTGTGTGATATTTAATAATTGAGTGGCTCATTATTCAGGAAAATTATACCTTGGGAAAATCTATAGATACCTGGCAACATCCTAGAATTGTCAGAGAATTTTTTTACAGAATTTGAGTAGACGCCCTGAAATCATTCTAAGCGTAATATTTTTTAATATTTGTATTGATATCTTTCAGCATATTAAATATATAAAGAATATACCGATTATTAGTATAAATTACCGTGATTCTTTCTCAAATGAGCTAATAATTACTTTTACATTTTATAAAATACAAAACCGGAAACTCCAGAACTGTCGCTTAATACTTAAAAATATATTTTTTTAATTATTCTGTCTGTCTGTTAGTCTGCAGATGTTTAATTTGTTAGCGCGATAACTTTCGAAAGAGTTTACAGCTTGGCTTGTCCTTTCATGTATTTTTGAGTGTCTTAAACTAAACGTCAAGTTCTTTAGCCATTTCAAACATTCTCTGTACGGATATATAAAGTATTCAAAAAGACGAACAATTTATCCTGATGATGATTCGAAACTTCAAGCACATGCAAAATACGGAAAAATACGAAAAGACAGAAATTGTGCATTTGAAAATGTTGTATAAATTTGTTAAGAATCGCTTTTGAATAGGGTGCGTAGTTATTATTTTATTCGTGAAAAACATAATAATAAAGAGTAAAAAAATTAAATTAAATCCGCCTGCTGCTTGCGAAAGTTCTCATCACAACTTTCGCTTTTTAATTTCTTGTTTCTCTCGTGTGTGGGTTTTCAAAAAAATTAATTTTTATATGCTAAAAAATGGCAAATCATAAATTTTACTTTTTCATTCAACAATTTCACAGCATTTAAAAGATTCCGAAATCTCTAAATGTATTTTCAATACGTTTGTGTGTCGATCGGAGCGGGTGTGTGTGATAAATAGTTAATTAAGTCTGGAGCACCTGAAATTTTTGACCAGCACTATAAGTTTCTCACAAGTAGTGATACGTTTTTCTCGTTTAGTATGTAGGAACCGAAAGTATATAGCGACCATCCGAGCTTATAACCCACACATATATTAAGAAGTATATGAAGTCCATGAAATGGTGCGTTTGTACAATTCTCTCCGTCTTTCTTTTTGCCATGCGCCAGCGTGAAACACAGCATCACGTGACCCCCATTTTTCGTATAGTGGTTTAGAAAGATTGCAAGGCGTTCGTAACGAAATGTTCAACATTCTGTTTCATTTCTTTCAAAGCACTATACTAATTTTCGTTATTCGAATCCATTACAAAATTTAATGCAGCGACTTAGAAATGCTGTAATTTTTTTATGTAAGAGTCTAAAATTCTTACGATTTATTCTAATCAAAGATATTAGTCTGCATTTTCATAGTCACTATTCGACTTTTTCTAACCGAACCTCGATTATCCCTAAATTCGTACACTTTATTTGAATTATGGATATGCGATAAAAGAAATATTAATATCCAAAGTCTCTCCGTGTGTCTTAATTGTTCTTTGCGTACGTAATCTACAAATCCATATCTTGCAGTTAGCAAAGCTGGATTTTCGATAAAATGTTAATCTTTTGTTTAATAATTAAAGTATAGAACAAGAATCATGACACTCAGTGTTAGCTGTACATGCATTTCTGTGGCAATCCTGTGTATCTTTTTAGTACTATATTTCAAACTAAAGTTTTGTTAGTATATTGTTGCACCAATTTATATTCAGACTTTAAAAGGAAACTACATTCACATTTTGTGTAATCGATCATTGAATCCATAGTGATATATCAACTGTATTATCGATACATCGATTGTACCGCAATTAGCGACATATTTATCCATCTCGTCAGAATTGTTGTTGGCGTCGGCATGTGGATCACAACTACTTTACGTCCATACGAATTTCCATTATATTAAGTAGTATTTTATATAAAGTTGGTTTCATCAATTTGGAATGCCTTTTCCAAAAACAAAGTTAAGGAAAGAACATGGTCCTTCGAACCGAATGAATTGGTAATCATCTTAAATCAATTCTCGAGCACGCAGCGTGGCTGGCGCACAAATCAAGGTCGTGAGAATCGATAAATCAAACAAAGAAGCAGACAAAGGAACATCCTTTGGAAACAAAGTGATCATCTTTTCCAGTGCCAATATCAAGGCAAAAGGCATCGATCAATGCAAAATCAACCCTGGAAAGAAATTATCCAAAAGAAAAGCATTTCGTCAAAACCGTAGTCGACGTAGAAGGAAAGGATAATAACGTCGACAACGTGGGCATATCATCTGTGTGGCGAAGTAACCACAATCTTCGAAATAAACGCAATTCGTCAAACTGTAAGTCTGTTCCTTTCATCCTACATATTCATGTGTTTCCATGCAAAATAATTAAAACAAGCACTTGTAAAATATGTTTTTTAGTAAATAAAGTCAGATAATTATCTCAAAGTCAAGATAACATAACCTATTTGCGTAAAGCAGAACATAACCTGAAAAATTTGAAGTGTCAGTTGAATGAAAATCAAAAATGGAAAAAGAACTAAAACGATTGATTAGTGAAAAAGCGTTCAGGAATTAAATCACAGCTTACTACATTTAACAAATTTGTGTCAGGTTTCGGTTCAGGGAAACATAATATAACAGAGTTAGAAGTCAGAGTCGAAAAGTATGAGAATCTTTTATCTGATTTAGTGAGGTTCAAACCGAAATTGATTTAGTTGAACAAAAATTAGATCCAGATAGTCAAAATCCTCAAGCAGAAAAAGAAGGAAGGGATTTTGAAATCGCATATTTCGAGGTTATGACTAAGGCACGCAATTTTATCAAGCAGAAAAAAAGTGGCACCAAAGAATTGGTACCAGAATCTAGGAATTACGGTAATAACAACAATGATACTTCCAATTTACAGGTTCAAAGCGAAAATTCACAGATCGATGGGTTAATAAAACGTCGTGAGAAAATATTGATACAAATTTTTAATTTTCATGAATTTTTGTCGGTATTTGATAAACAAAAAAATCAAATTTCACAAATTCGCGTTCGAGTAGAAATTTACGAAAAACTTCGTTCGGAATTTGATTCGATTCAAACCAGTATTGAAATGATTAATGATTCTGGAGAACAAAGGTGCGAACACAATTTGAAGAAATTTATTTTGATTCTATGTCAATCGCTCAAGATATTCTCAAAAAGTAGGATGCAAAAAATGTAGTACATATAGATCTCAACGGTAGTGTTTCAACAAATTTTGATTTATCGTATCTTAAGCTCCCACCATTACCTCTTCCCACCTTTGACGGAAATTGTGGAAAATGGCCGAACTTTCATGACACGTTTCAAGCGTTAATTCAAAACAATAAAAGTCTAACCGAAGTCGTGAAATTTTACCATTTATGTGGAGCGCTTAAAGGTTCAGCAGCTCAAATAATAGACTCAATTGAAACATCAGCGGAAAACTATGCAGTCGCGTGGAGTTTATTAAAAAAGCAATACGAAAATTCTAGACTTATTGTGCATCATCATGTACAAGCACTTTTTGAAATGACCGCAATCACCAAAGAATCCCCTACGCTATTAAGACAATTAGTAGACAATACTTTAAAACATGTAAGAGCATTAAAAGCACTCGGACAGCCAACTGACACGTGGGACACTTTGCTGATTTATGTTATTTGTTCTAAAATCGATCCAATTACAAAACGCGAATGGGAATCAAAAATGATTGCTGACAATTTAAAAACTATGACACAATTTACGGAATTTTTATCGAATCGTTGTGTAGTTCTGGAAAGATTACATCCGGAATTGGTAAATCAAAACAATTGTAACGTGTCTGTATCAAGTTCTAAATCAAAACCACAGCTTAAGAAAAGAGCTGAACAGTCACAATCCTACTCAGCATCAACCAGACCAAAACAAACTTGCGTTATATGCAACGATTCTCATCCAATTTATCAATGCGCTAAGTTTATTAACATGCCCGTTAATACGCGGAATCAAGAAGTTTGGAAACATAAATTGAGCTTCAATTGCTTGCGATCAAACCATACTATTCAAGATTGCTTCTGCGGAGGTTGCAAGTATTGTAACAAAAAACTCAACTCGCTTTTATACTATGAAAACTCCCCATCAAAACCACAATCAAATGGAACAGCATTAGCTGACGATCCTGCGGTTTCTAAGCAAATAAACAGCGAAACAAACAACCAATTAAATAACGTAAAAACATCAACATTAACCGCGCAAAATTATCATGCGAATCGATTAGAACCAGATGTAGTACTGTTAACTGCAGTCGTTCTAATAAGATACAAATTTGGGAATTTCCATGAATGCAGAGCCTTAATCGATTCAGGTTCTCAATCAAACTACATTTCAGCAAAGCTATGTGAGCGATTGCAGTTGTCAAAACAAGAAATCAATGTGAAGGTAGGAGGCATGGATGCCATGTCTACTAGTGTAAATCTTCGCACCCATACAACAATAAATTCACGATTGAATTCCTACAATGCTTATCTTTCGTTCTTTGGCGTGAATCAAGTCACTGGAATCATCCCAGTTGTAAAACTTGATACTCAATATATCCAAATTCCAAAAAATCTAAACCGTGCAGATCCATTGTTTAACGTGCCGGGAACATGCGACATTCTCATCGGAGCCGGTATATTTTTAGAACTTTTGTGTATTGGTCAAATTAAGCTAGGAAGAAATCGATCCATAATCCAAAAAACAAAATTCGGATGGATTATTGGAGGGGATAATTTTAATTAAAACCCCGAACCTAAAACTTCGTTGTGCCATCTAAATCAAAACACGGAACTAAATGAAAATCTTCAAAAGTTTTGGATAATTGAAGAAGGCGATCAAACTCGTCACTTTTCAAAAGAGGAAAACGCTTGCGAGAAGAACTTCGTTGAAACACACGTACGAGAACAAGACGGACGATTTTCTATTCGCTTGCCTCTGAAACAATATCCAACAAATCTCGGAGAGTCTGGAGATTAGCGTTAAAGCGACTGTACTCAATCGAAAGGAAACTTGAAAAAAATCCTCTCATGAAGCAACGCTACAACGACTTCATGAGTGAATGCGAGGACTTAGGTCATATGACTCAAATCAACGACGATCAAATCAATATCAGATCACCTATTACTTACCTCACCATGCAGTGATCCGAGAAGAAAGCACAACAACCAAGCTGCGGGTCGTGTTCGACGGTTCAAGCAAGACAATTACGGGATTGTCAGTCAATGATATTTTGTTAGTTGGTCCTACAATTCAACAAGACTTGTTTTCGATCGTTTTGCGATTTCGGCAATACAGATACGTTCTAACAGGGGATATATCAAAGATGTATCGTCAAATCAACATCCAAGAAGATCAAAGAGATCTACAAAGAATTCTATGACGGCCAACTCCTAAAAAACCTGCGTTAACTTATTCTCTCAACGCAGTTACATATGGGACGGCCTCGTCACCATTCCTTGCCATAAGATGTCTAGTGCAGCTAGCCATCGAGAACAAATTCAAGAATCCAACAATCTCTAGGGTCAACGAACAAGATTTTTACGTTGACGATTTGTTGTCGGGTGCAAACAGCATTCAAGAACTAAAGTAAATCAAAGAAAACGTCACCAACATTCTCCAATCCGGAGGTTTCGACCTATGTAAATGGATCACAAACGAACCATCCATTTTGAATCATCATCAAGAAGCACAGCCTGCCCTTGACCTTGGAGAGGAAGTAAAAGCTGTCGGTCTAACTTGGGAATCAAATCAAGTTAATCTGCGGTACAAAGTAATACCTGCAGAAACTCAAAAAACATCAAAAAGAAGCATTTTATCCACAATATCACAAATCTTTGACCCACTCGGTTTGGTGGGTCCATGTACAATTCAAGAAAAAATCATTTTGCAAAAATTATGGCAAATAAACTGCGGATGGGATGAATCTTTGCCAAATGACATTCACACGAGTAGTTAGAAAGTAGGTTAAAATATCAAGACCAGATTCAAAAAATCATTCACATTGAAACACCTAGACAGATAGTGTGCAGCGAACCAGTTTCGATAGAGCTTTATGGATTTTGTGATGCATCAGAGTTAGCGTATGGTGCTTCCATATATTTGAAATCCACAAATTCTAAGGGCGATCATACTTTGCCACGTTTGGAACGCTGCAATGCATTATTATTAGCAAATCTGTCAAACAAGGTAGTCAATGTACTAACATTGAACATCAAAAAGTGTTACCAATGGAGTGACTCCATGGTAGCGTTAGCGATGATCAATGGGGAACCTGCTAAATGGAAAACGTTTGTCTCAAACCGCGTAGCTGAGATCCAAACATTAACACAAGGGTCCAGCTGGAATCACGTAAAATCAGAGGATAATCCTGCTGATGTAATATCGCGAGGCATCCATCCAGATGCACTACTTAGAAATACGGGATGACAACATTTTTAGCAAGTATTCATCACTTAAAACATTAAAACATGTGATGGCTTATTGTCTTCGTTATGCAAGAGCATATGTGTCTCTGTTTGTCAACCAAGAAAGGGCCAAACCATACAAGCAAGCTTTAAAAGAAGAGATAATCACTGGCTCTTTGACTGCGGATGAGTTAAAAGATGCAACGAATGCTTTGCTGAGACTAGCTCAAAAGCAAGCGTTTCCCAGTGACTTAAAAGCACTTAAGTCAGATAAGGCACTTAAACCATCAAGCAAGTTGCTGCCTCTAAATCCATTCATTGGCAGGGGCAACTTAATGAGAGTAGGAGGCAGATTAAACAATGCACCCATCTCTTACTCCCAAAAACATCCAATGCTTGTGCCCTCAAATCATCCACTCACTGATTTAATAATTAGAAATGAACATTATCAGCAATTACATGGAGGACCACAAGCACTTCTCGCATCACTTCGCTCAAGATATTGAATTTTATCGGGTAGAAGCGCGGTGCGACGCGTACTGCACCAATGCGTTCTTTGTTTTCTAGTAAGGCCAACTATCCCTTATCAATTAATGGGTCATTTACCAGAGCATCGCGTCACATCAGCTCGCGTTTTTCTTAACTCCGGTGTTGATTACGCAGAGTCGTTTAAAGTAAAAATCTCTCGTAACGTAACTGGTAAAACTTATGTCTGTTTGTTTGCCTTGCAACAAAAGCGGTCCATTTAGAGTTTGTCATGAGCGCTACTACAGAAGCATTTTTAAACTCATTAAAGCGATTCATCACTCGAAGAGGTACAGTTGAAAACCTTTATTCAGATAATGGTACGAATTTCATTGGTGCTAACAACGAATTCCGGGATTGAAACAACTTGTTACGGAGCAAGGATCATCAAAGTAAAGTTCACACTTTTCTAACAGACAACTCAATAAACTGGCATTTCATACCAGCCTCTTCTCCCCATATGGGAGGTTTATGGGAAGCGGCAGTAAAATCTGCAAAAACTCATTTGCGTAAGGTTACGGGATCTTCTTTACTAACATCGGAAGAGTTAACTACAGTATTTCCTCAAATAAAGGCTTGTTTTAATTCGCGTCCTCTCATTCCCATGTCCAGCGATCCCACAGAATTTACAGTACTCATACCAGGGCATCTAATTATTGGCGAATCACTGACCTGTATTCCTGAGGACGGCTTTAGAGAGGTTCTAGAAAATCGATTAACAAGATTCCAACACCTTATCCAAATTAAGCAACATTTTTGGTCTAAATGGTCACAAAATTATTTGACACAACTTCAACATCGATCAAAATGGACTTCTGTTCAAAGTCAACGCATCAAGCCTGGTACTACGGTTGTTCTACAAGATAAGGATCTTCCTCCAATGAAGTGGCATTTAGGAAGGGTAATAGAAGTGCATCCGGGAAAGGACGGACTTACGCGAGTTGTTTCTGTCCAAACAAAAAATGAAGTTACCAAAAGAGCTTTAAATAAAATTTGTATTCTACCAATTGAGGTCAATATGTAACTATTCTCCATTTCTTTGCAATTGTATTTTTCATATTGAAAATTGCAACACTATTCGTTTGTTATAAATCTTAACATCATTATAGATATTAGAAACATAAGTTAATCACATGTTTTATCAATATTAACATTATTCTTAAGTTATAACGTATTCTAAATCATTAACAATGGGATTTTTGTACATAGAATCATTTGTTAAAAGACTATATTCTTTCAAAGCCGCCGGGATGTTTAGTACTCTATTTCAAACTAAAGTTTTGTTAGTATAATGTTGCATCAATTTATATTCAGACTTTGAAAGGAAACCACATTCAAATTTTGTGTAATCGATCATTGAATCCATAGTGATATATCAACTGTATTATCGATACATCGATTGTACCGCAATTAGCGACATATTCATCCATCTCGTCAGATTTGTTGTTGGCGTCGGCATGTCAATCACAACTATTTTACGTCCATACGAATTTTCATTATATGTAATAGTGTTTTATACAAAATTGGTTTCATCAATTCGGAATACCTTTTCCAACAACGAATTTAAGGAAAGAACAGTATCCTTGTCAAACTCCAGTTGGCAGACACCCTTGAGCGAGTCGAATTATCCGGAATGAACCCAGTCATTGTTATGAGTTTGCCCCCAGTGAGAAAAACTGAAATTACGAAATCATTGATTAATTTACTTTTAATTAGAAGAATCAATTTATTTATATAATTACAAGAAAGGGAAAGAAAGATTCAGGAAAATTGGTTAACGTGTACAGTGATAACGTAAATGTTTAGAGAATTTCCATTATTACTGCAAATATTACACGATTTTCATTATTCTTCTTTTCACTTTCTTGTAATTGTGTAAATAAATTGATTCTGATAATTAAAAATAAATTTATTAATAATAATAATTTCTGCTTTTCCAACCAGCCGTAATCTTATAACAACGCCCTGGTTCATTCATTCCGGATAACTGAACTTGCACCAGGGTGTCTCCCTCGTAGGCAGCCGTGGAATTTC
>NC_046659.1:33469073-33474776 GCF_010883055.1 Belonocnema kinseyi
CCCCCCCCCCCCCACTAATATGTCCACGTGGACGTATTTATGAAAATATAGATATTATTGGTCTTCAAAGCACAATATGAAAAATTCGAGTGTACCTCGAGTACACCTTGTCTGATTTCAGTTCATTATTCACAGATTTAGGGGAACGAGTGTCCACGTGGATTATAGCTCGACATACCCGGTCACCCTCGTGGACAAGTGTGTAATTTTTCCATCCCCCCCCCCCCCCCCCCCCCCCCCCCCCCCCCCAACTGACACGTGGTATATGGATGGCCCCTAAATCATGACTGCAGGTGGTCCATCAATTTATCTCGTAAGAATTAACAAGCTTGGCACTTATTATGATGCTATATGCCTAATTAAAAAAAAAACGTTTAAGCGAAAAATTCCAAAATTCTTCAAACCTTCTGAAAGTAAAAAGGTTCAAAAAGGTATAAACATGTCGATAGATAAAGATAAGAGATATTCAGTCATTTCAAAATGCATGCTTTGCATCCCACAAACATGATCTTTTTCTTTCCACTCCCTATCCCTCGTCTCTACTTAGACTTATCTCTTTGCATCACTGATTATCCCTTGCAGTCACTACTGTCTACCTTTTTATATCCCAACTATCCCTAGTGTTTACAACTGCCTGTCTTTCTATATACCTGATTATCCAATGTCCATGATACACCGTTTTAATTTCTAGCCATTTGAAATTTGACGTGATGAAGCATTCTGGCCTCCAGATTTGAAAGCAAAACGTATCGAATGTGAAGATAGTTCTCTCAATATTAATATTTCAACTTTTTAGTTCGCCTATCACACGACTTTTTTTTATATTGGGTAGAAGTATTCGGTAAAAGCGGTCCGTAGAAACATTCAGGAGGCACCCTTAAAACATCGTGTTAGAGTATATGTTGATAGTTCGAGTAACGAATATAAATTCAAAACATATATTAACACGAGGGTTGTAGGGCGTTAAATTGTGTAAAGGTCAGTTTAAAGAACTGAAAGCTATGCCAGCCATGAACAGGTTTTCAACCAACCAAAAATGTATAAAAATTAAGTAAAAAGTTATATAAAATTATTTGAATGAAAAATAAAATGATTTGCGAATAAGGCAAATGAAGATATTCACAAAGAACAATTAAATGATAAATAACTATTAAATGAATAACGAATAAAGGAATAGGAATTACATTCTTATTCGTAGAGCATTAAAGTAGCTAATCAATCGAATCAAACACCAACTCGAATTATAATTATGGTATTGCAATATATTTTTAAACGTTACTTTGATTTTTTAGGTCGCAATCGATGGGTAATATACTCAGAAAGAGTAGGTTTGAACTATGATGGATCTCAAGTACCAGCAGAGTGGTTCGGCTGGCTGCACTACAAGACCGATTTGCTACCACATCAGGATCCCTCAAGACCGAAATATAAATGGATGGCTGATCATGTTTCTAATATGTCTGGTACGAGTAAAGCTTACATGCCCTATAGTACTACTCGGCCGAAAATAGAAGCATGGAAACCACCAAATTAGATCATTTTTAATGCAAACAGGTAGACAGATATCGTTTCGATCTGTAAAAATACTATAATTATTTTCGCGAGTCGTATATATACGTAAACGTTAATAAAAGATTTGTTTAAGCGTATTACTTTTCAATCCATTCAGTCTATTATTGATAACTACAAAATCCGAAATAGTAGAAAACACTCAGATCCAACGACAGGTTAAGGGCCTGTGATACTTAGAAAATTGTCAATTTTACCAGTTATAGCTTCCTCCGGCTTTCTTTCTAGAATAATAAATATTTTGTCTTAAAGATTTATGAAATGATACTGAACATGGTAACGGACGTCCCCATACACTTTTTTTGTAATAATTTCCAAATTATCGGAAAGGCAGAGATGAAAAATGACTTAACCTCAAAATAATGCACAAAATTTTTATTTAGTACAATAATTTTTTTTGTTATTATCCCTAAAAAAAGAGTCCGGGGACGTCCGTTATGATATTTTATAACATCTCTGAATTCAGTTTTTAAAATTTTAATTTTTGTTGAAAAAAGCCGGGGGAACTGTACCCGATTGACCACACGACGAAGTATCACATGCCCTTAAGGGCATATGATACGTACAGTTTCCCCGGCTTTTTTTCCACAAAAATAAAAATGTTTAAAAACTGAATTCGGAGATGCTATAAAATATCATAACGGACGTCCCCGGGCTCTTTTTTGAGGGACAATAACAAAAAAAATTTATAGTGCTAAATAAAAATTTTATGCATATGCATTATTTTGAGGTTACGTCGTTTTTCATCTCTGCCTTTTCGATAATCTGAAAATTATTTATGAAATAAACTTTTTTGATTGCCTGCAAATAAGGTTAGTTCCGGCAGATTAGTTACTATGTTTATTTGTAAGTCTAAAGTTTTTGGCCAAAAATATTGTGTAGTTTGGAAGTAACACTCGGGTGAATTGTAACACACATAACCTCGAAATATACACGCACTTTGTTAGCAATATCAAAATTTTTTTGATGAAAAAACACAAAAAAGTGTGTAGGGACGTCCGTTAGCATGTTCGCTATCATTTCCTAGATTTTGAAGGCAAAATATTTCTTATCCTCGGAAAAAATCCAGGGGAATCTGACACTGAAAAAATTGATACTATTTACTAAGCGCTATGCAAATTAATCACATTTTGCTAAATTAAAATTTTTTTGTATTAACCTACAAAAAAAGTGTGTGCGGACGTCCGTTAGATTGTTCGCTATCATTTCCCAAATTTTTAAGACAAAATATTTATTATTTTAGAAAAAAAGCCGGGGGAACCTAAAACTGGTAAAATCGACAGTTTTCTAAGTATCGCATGCCCTTAAGAAATTGATTGTTAAAATAAAAAAGTGTGACTTGCTGGAGGTGGTGGGCTTGGGGGGATTTTAGGTTTGGAATTCTAGCGAGAAATATGTATCGAGTCAGCACGGGAGTTCACAAGAAGATGACCAGCATGCGGGAAGTAATAATGAACATGATTTTAATTTTAAAAGAAAGATTGAATTATTCATTTATTTAAAAAAAGGTTTTGCTGAAACCATAGTAAAATCAGCGAAAAAAATTCTCGGCAAAACGGTTTTTTAGATCCTGGATTTACCAACAGTGGTCACTACTGATCTTTTCTTAAAAGTTAAATAATTATTTAAACCATTTTTAAATTTTATTTTAAGTAATGAAAAGCGAATTTGAATTTGAGCCTATCTTTACGAAAACTGTAATGACGGTAAGGTTTGAGAACTTGTCTGCGTATACCTTGGCGAGACAAAGCGCATGCTTGTGATTGTGCATTTGAGAAACTATAAAACTATAAAACTATATTCTGACATTACTGCGTTTTCAAATTTATTAGAACATTTTGATTTATTTAAAGCGGAAAAATATCCTAATTTTACTGGCAGGTTCTGGTAAAAAAGTTTGCTTTCTGCCAAAAAACTTGTAGAATAATGCAAAAGTTGCACTTTTGTTTATTAAATTTTTATTATAATACATATCTATAAGGTGGGCTTCTCTTAATATCAAATAATATTCGAAACTAAACTTTTAATACAAATAAAATGGAAGTGATTATTGATCAATTTGTCCCTTGGCAGGTTCCGGTAAAGTTTGCTTTCTGCCAAAAAACTCGTAGAATAATGCAAATATTACACTCTTTGTTAATTATATGTTTATTATTATACATATTTATAAGGCGGGCTTCTCTTGAAATAAAATTATTTACGAAACTACACATTTAATATAAACAAAATGGAAGTGATTATTGATCAATTTATCCCTTGGTAGGTTGCGGTAAAAAATAGTTTTCTTTCAGCCAATTAACTCGAAGAATAATGTAAATATAGCAATAATACAAAAACAGCAAGGTCAACTTATAAATTGGTGAAATTCGGATTCTGCGTTAAATTCTCATTAGAAGGTCACGGAGTAATCTCAATATTTTTTTTCATAACGGTAACTTCAAACTTCAAACTTAACGCATCATCTGTATGTAGTAGTCAACAGGTCTTATGGGTCTTATATATTTTTTTTAAACTTTTTACTGTTGGGAAAAAAACTATTGCGATTACTCCGTGACCTTATGGGCATTTTAACATATAATCCGAATTGGCCCACTATAAAAGTTGATCGTACTTTTTTAAAAAGTTTTTTTTGCGTGATATGGAAGGAATACTATGCGGATACTATGAAGATACTCTGCAGAGTATCCTTTCCATTCACTTGGTCCACCAGGGCCTTCACTTTTTTTATTCTTAATTTCTTCTAGCAGTATCAGCGTCAGTAAAACCATGATAACGATTTTATTTATTCTTTCGAACTCTCTTGTCTACGAAAGATCTGTGCAATGGATTTGATCTCCGCTTCTTGCCACTTTGAACACTCTCCCTTTTAAGCATCCAACAGAAGTCTTCTATCATATCCGTATTCCATCTACGTTGGTAACGTCTTCTCATTTCCTTGATATATTGGTGGAAATGTTCTCCTTGTTCCTCACTATAGTTTCCAAAATTTTCTGGGGAGTTTTCCAGATAGGAATCAAGAAAGTTTAGCTTTTAACTAAACAAGAGACCCATTTTTTGTTAGTTTTTGAGCAAGTCAGGCATCAATTCCTTGTTGTTGTCACTCTTGTGATTGCCTAAGAAATTCTCAATGATATTCTTGAAGCTCAGCAATGCATCTCGTTCCTTAACATTCATTATGGAAATGAACGTTTCATCTCCCTACATCTTACGAATTTCAGGTCCATCAAAGACTCCTTTTAATTTTGCGTTCGATAAAGCTACGAATAGTTCGAATAAATAAGCAAAACATTTTCCTTCTTTATCCCAAGCTTTTGCGAACTGTTTTATCAAACCGTGTTGGATGTGCAAAGGAGGAAGTAGAATTTTACCCGACTCAACCAAAGGTTTGTTTGTAACATTTTTGTATCTAGTTTCTATGCGTTCTCGAGCTGGTCAATCTTTCTTAACGGAATGATTCTTGCTATCCCTGCGATCCCACAAGCAAAAAAAGCATGGGAATTTCGTAAAACCAGATTGCTGACCTAGAATCATTGCCAAGATGTTGAGATCGCCGCAAATCGTCCATTTGTGTTATCCGTCTTTAATCCTACCCAAAACCATTTTGTACGTTTGCATATTCTTTCTTGAACCTTACCAAGTGTGCTATAGGTATCGAAGCATATTCATTTGTATTGTGTATTAACACCGGTTTAAGGCTTCGTTTTGAAGAATCTATAAACAATCTCTACTCCACAGATATGTATATATCTTTCTTTAATTCATTCATAAGACCATGGAAATTGTTACATTATGCCAAGTCGTCTTCTTCCGTAAAGTATTTTCGGAATGACTCGTCTCTATTCCGATAAAATGAAACATTTTTCCTTTGGATAGCATATTTCTTTTTTCAGTCTTGAAGCTAGCAATTCAGACCCATCTTTCGGCAGCCCTAGTTCTCTGTTTAAATCATTCAATTCTTCTTGGTTGAATGGGCACGATGTACCATTTTTTTCCTTCTTTACAACATATAGTGCAGTACGTAGATAACGTTGAGTATGCATACAGTCTGTCAAGTTAAAGCGTGGGTGGCTTTACTCGCAGTCGGTAAGGTGTATCGACATGATTTTGGTGTCAAAATATTAAGAAGAGCTCCCT
>NC_046659.1:33474876-33478471 GCF_010883055.1 Belonocnema kinseyi
CTGACGAACGACGATGATTTTCCCATGTACTTTGCAGCTTGATTGTGAGACAGTTTGGGACCTTTTGGGTGGGAACAAAGGAACACAGCCTCGAAGCGCGAACCGTATACGGAACTCATTTTTTGTAACGTGGTAACAAGATGAGAATTGAAAGCAAACTGAATGTTAAATCAAAAAGCATGAAACAGGGAGCACTTCTTAATATTTTGACACCAAAATCATGTCGATACACCTTACCGACTGCGAGTAAAGCCACCCACGCTTTAACTTGACAGACTGTAAATAGTGTAAAGGCGCATTCAGACGAGCGGTTCCCGGTTCCGATTACAGTTACGATTGGAGTCGTCGACCAATTAGCGTGCAGCATGATCTGCGCTGATTGGTCGACGATTGCAATCGTGACCGTAATCGGAACCGTGAACCGTTCGTTTGAATACGATTTAACGCAGTTTCTCTTCTGATTCATGTTCGGGGGGTCCTAGAAAAGAAAAAAATTCAGGGTGCTGGCTTTTGACAGTGGGCGTTTAACCGGGGGTGGGGGTTACCACATAAGTGGTAATGTTTAGTGACAAGAAATGGTTAATCAATATCATTTATTTATTTTCTAAACAAATTATATAAAGAAATGCATAGTTTTACCATTTACAGATAGAAAGTGATCGTTTTGCTTTCTGATCGTCTTTAAATAATTATAGTGGTGATGTTTAGTGCTGCAGACTTATTATTCGATATTATTTGTTTACTTTTTAAAACAAATTATATAAACAAATGCATAGTTTATGCATTTATTGACAGAAAAGAATCGGGTTTCTCTCTTTGCACCTTTAATTTATACCAGTGGCAATATTGATTGATAAGGATTGGTCATTCGATATTATTTGTTTATTTTATAAACAAATTTGCTCAACAAATGCTTACTTTCACCATTTATGGACAGACAGGAATCGGTTTTATTACTGATCGGGTTAAAGTTATATAAGTGAAGTAGAGTAGAGTAATGTTTTACGTAATCGAACGAGAACTCATCACCCTAAAAATTATGACTTATATAATTTGAAGACGAATAGAAAGAAAAACGATTACATTCTGTCTATAAGTGACCAAAATATGCATTTGTTTATAGAATTTGTTAAGTAATAAGAGAGAAACCCGATTCATTTCTGTCAATTAATGCCTCAAATATACATTTGTTTATATAATTTGTTTCTAAAGTAAATAATAATATCAAATAACAAGTCTGGAGCACTAAACATCACCACCCTAATTATTTAAAGATCAGAAAGCAAAACTTTAAACTTTCTATCTATGAATGGTAAAACTATGCATTTCTTTATAAAATCAGTTTATAAAATAAACAAATGATATTGATTAACCATTTTTTGTCACTAGACATTACCACTTATTTAATTTGAAGACGATTAGAAAGAAAAACTGTTACTTTCTGTCGGTAAACAATCAAACTATGAATTTTTCTTATTAAATAAACAAATAATATCGAATGACCAATGTTTAGCACTAAATATTTTCATAATTAGAATTTAAAGGTACTAAGAAAGAAAAACGATTACTTTCTGCCAATAAATGCCTAAACTATGCATTTGTTAATGTAATATGTTTATAAAATCAATTAAACCAGACAACAAATTTTAATGATCAAATATGATCGTGTAGATAAAATTAAGCCATTTTAACTCATAAATATACTTTGGAAGCAAAATTCCCATGATATTATGTTTTTATTTCGTAGGTTCATCTTACTGTTTTTTTTTTAAGTTTTTGTTGCATGATACGGAAAGGTACTATGTGGATACTATAAGGTTACACTATAGCGTGTCCTTTCCGTTCATTAGGTCCGCCAGGGGAGATCTCATTATTTATTTATATTTGTGTTGGGTAATATAATCAGTGATTCGAGCAAGCTGTTGAATTGTCTATTGGCCTACTCTAAATCCGAACTGTTCCGGTTTAAATTGTTTTCTAACGCGTTCATGATCTTGGAGTCGGTTTAGGATTATCGTTTCAAATATTTTACTAAGAATGGCCAGCAAGCTGATAGATCTATAGCTTTTAGGCAACGTTTCATCTTTTTGCTATTTGAATATTTGAAAGATTTTCGCTTTTTTCCAAGCTTTTGGAAAGTAGCCTTGCTTTAAACGTGCGTTTATTATGTGCGTAATTTGCACTATGGCATTTTTAGGGAGTTATTTATGTACTATGTTTTGAATTTAATCTAAGCCAGGGGCTTTTTTAGATTTCGTTCTTGTTATGGCCCTTTTGATTTTCTTATGAGTTGCTAGTTGAATGTTATCTAAGTCTGATTGTAGTGCAGTGATTTAATTATAAAGTTTTCTATCTCTACATTGTGCTTAGCAGGAAACTATACAGGTAATCTTGAAGGTTCCTGTGTAGGAATTTGGCGAAGAAAACTGCATATGATCCTGGAAAGGAACCTTCACCGACAAAGGAAACTCTTGTAGAGATAAAAATAAAGTCAACCAGGTTTATGGTAAACACGAGTCACGTTTATTTTATGAACAACAATTAATACATATCGCGTTCGGTATAAAGATTTTAAAAAAGTGTCGGGTCGCAGACCAGCTTCGAACTGAACTCTCGATGCACGCTCACACACGCTCTCCTGACTATCGGTAATAGTTCCTAGACTCTCCGCTGAACCGTGCTACACACTGAGCAGGCCCAAAAAGGCGGGGAACTCAAATACTACACTCGGCCGTCCTGACAAGGACGTCTGCCCTCAGGCGTCGTTCAAAGAACTTGTCCCTGCCCAAGGTTTCATGTTGTCCACCGAGGTCGAAGTCATTCTAGGTCCCTCTCCTTGTCCTAGCTTCTGCACTAAATATCGATCATTCCTTAGAACTTGAGTCACTTTGTAGGGTCCGAGGAACTTTGCACAGAATTTGAGTCCCGGCCCTCCTTGTGTACGTCGAATCGCTACCAGGTCATCTTCTCGATAACAACTCTATTTTTTGCGCTTTTTATCGTAGAATTTTTTGTTTTCGGCTTGAATGCCGGCAATAGACTCTCGGGCACTGTCTCTTAAAGCATCTCGTTATTCCAAGAAAAGAGTCGCTTGCTCCTCCTCAATAATCTCAGCTATTCTTTTGTCCTCTGGGAGTCTCATTCGGGTTCCCAAAAGAAGAGTGAACGGTGATATTCCCGTGCTCCTGGTCGGAATGTGGTTAATATACTGTTGAGCTTTATCCAAGTACTTATGCCAGTCACCTGGCGTCGGTGCTGCTAATTTCGTCAGAATCGGAATCAACGTCCTGTTTAAGCGTTCCACCTGGCCATTGCCTCTCGGTACTCCTGTCACGATGGTAGAATGAGCGATTCCTTCTTCACAGTAATTTTTGAATTCTAGGGACGTAAATGCTGTACCCCGATCTGTTATTATCCGCCGCGGGTTGCCGAATACAGCAGACTGTCTTAGTAGCTTGTCGATCACCTCTGCCGAATTGGTAGTCTTTGTTGTGTATAGCCACACGAACTTAGTGAATGCGTCGATAACCGCTAATATGTGATTATAGCTCTTTTTGGTCGAAGGTAAAGGTCCCAGATGATCAAGATGATATGT
>NC_046659.1:33478571-33481119 GCF_010883055.1 Belonocnema kinseyi
CCTCCTTACAGAGAAGTCCGTCCTTGACGGCGTAATCTTTCACCCTGTCCTGCTGCACCTCAGTCATCAGTTCGGATAGTTCGTTATCCATTTGTTGGCTTCACCTCATCCGCTCCAGAATGGTTTCCAAATCTTCAGTGATCACCAGGACCTCTGGTATCGGGTAGCGACTAAGTGCGTCTACGTGCTTTAACCTGGTGCCCGCACGGTGCTCGATAGTACGCTGATACTCCTCCAAGATCTGTGCCCATCGAAATATCTGTGGTGAAATATCCTTTTTCGACATCGTTTGAGTGAAGGCTTGAGAATCTGTAACTATCTTGAATGACAAGCCAATCAGATAATTACGAAACTTCTTGAGGGCTTTGACGATTGTCAAAACCTTCAACTTGTAGCTGTTGTACTTCTCCTCTGTTTTGCTCGGCTTCCAGCTGTCAAAATGGATCGGATGTAGCTGCCTGTCCTCGTCGTTTCGCTGTAGCAAGATCGCTCCCAACCCCAAGGACGAAGCGTCAGTGTACAGCTCGGTTTCAGCATTCGGAGAATACAAAGCAAGTACTGGTTGTTGACATAACGCATTCTTAAGTTTTTCAAACACTTCTCGTTCTTCCTTTCGAAATTGAAAACGCACATCATTTTTTGTCAAATTTGTCAAAGGCCTTGCGACGTTAGCGTATCCCGGTATAAATTTACGAAAGAAGCCTGTAAGCCCCAAAAAACTTTGCACAGATTTTACATTTTTGGGTTCAGGAAATTGTTTAACTGCTTGCCTCTTTTCATCCGACGGTCTAACTGTACCCCCTTCTATGATATAACCTGAGTAATTAACCCTCGTTTGTAGAAATTGACATTTTTTCCAGTTAATTAACAGATTATATTCGCTTGCTACTTCTAGAACTTCTTAACCGCTCTAAACCTTCAGCTTCATCAATGGAAGGAATAATCAGATCGTCCATATAAGTTACAACAACTCCACTAGCAGCTAACTCTCTAAATATAATGTTAATGTACTTTTGAAAGTATGCCGGCGAATTACAAAGTCCAAACGGTAGTCGAAGGAATTCAAAATGTCCGCCTGGTACAACAAAAGCCGTGTATTTGCAATCGGAATCTTCTATCGGCACGTGGAAAAAACCATTCTTAAGGTCAAGTGTACTAAACACACTCGCACCTCGCAAACAGTCTAACTGGTCATCAATTATTGGCAACGGGTACCGATTTTTAATGATCTTCTCATTTAACTTCCTATAATCGACGCACATTCTCGATGATCCGTCTTTTTTCTTCACTAATACGATCGGACTACCATAATCTGAATTAGAGGGCCTCACGATTACTGACTTTAACCATTCGTCAATTTGATCTAATACTATTTTCTTTTCGACAGGCGCGAGCCTTCGAGCACTCTGATAGACGGGTATATCATCCTTTAGTATAATGCGCACTTTCATATCTACCTGTTTTGACTTACGCGGCTCGTAATTATCAACAAGCGCTTCGACTGTTCTACGACTCTCTTCATTGCTTAAATGTGACGCGTCAATTTTGTTTACTTCAGGAATCGCATCAATTTGGTTAATTTCGCTTCCCTCAAATATTTGCTCAATACGGGAAATTTTAATTTTCCCAGCTCTACAATGCAAATCAATTGTATTTAAAAAGTCCGCCCCTATTAACAAATCATCGCGCATTACATGTTTCTGGGACTACGTGCAATTTTACAGAAAAGCTGTCATCATCAATCGTTATATTCAAATTCGTCGTGCCCAAAGTAGATAAAGGAAAATCTTTCGACCCAATACCCCCAAATTGTGTCACCCTTTTTTCCGAATACTGAGCCCTGATTTTTGAAAAACAATCGACTCTTAAAAGGCTCAGATCACTCGCGGTGTCAACTAAAGCTTCACATTCTGTTCCTTTTATCGAAACAGTTTTGTAATGCTTGACCAAATTTGCTTTTAGTACATTACACGTTTTTCTTTTCTCCGAATATACGACTTTTTTACATTCAGGAGCCTTGTGCCCATATTCGTAACATTTAAAACATTTAGGGCCCTGACTTTTCGACGGACATTCTTTACTTATGTGCCCTTTCGTACCGCAGTTAAAACATTTTTCGACTTCATTTACACCTGCACTTTTATTCGGTGTTTTCTTTTGTACACCTTCCGTTTTACTGCCTGTCTTAGACTTACTTTTCATTTTTTCGTACATATCTAGCTTTACCTTGAGCTCATGAATATTGGTTGCTCCAAACAAAATCATTTTACTCACCTCATCACCTTCAATACCTTCTATAATATATTGGATTACCGCGCTTTGTTGCATGTCGACCTGGGCTCCGATCTCCATCATACGATAACAATACTCGTGATAGGTCTCATCGCTCTTCTTTCGCCGTTGTTGCAACCTCCGATAAACATCGTAGCTACTAATCTTCGGGCTAAATTCACGTACCAGTGCCCCCTTCATGGCATCCCAAGAATGCTTGCAGTCTTCATAGCCGACAAATGATTTCGCAGAGCCCCGTAGCAATCGTCTGGCATAA
>NC_046659.1:33481219-33485656 GCF_010883055.1 Belonocnema kinseyi
GTCTGTCAACAGGCAGCGGACAAACTCGAGAACTTCGATTTTCTCCAATAGTTGCGTCATCTGTTCTTTGTGTTCTCTCAGGCTGACCCCTGCGCCCCGTCTCACTTTTCCGTCCCAGCTCTCCGCTGTTTTCGTCATTTCGAGTCCGTAGTGTCACCCCGATTCCATCAAAGAGTGTCTCTGGATCATCGTGCTTGTCGTCTAGGTTCTCGTCGTCCTCGTTGTTTTCGCTGCCTTCGTCGTCTTCGCCGCCATCTTGCCATGCTCCCGATAGTCGGTCTTTCAACTCCGCCTTGCTTCCCGTCGTTTTCAGGCTCAAGCGTCGTAACCTGAATTTCAGCTCTTTCACCTTTAGGGAATTGATATCGACTTCGTCTTCACAATCATCTTCATCGTCCTCCGAAGATGTGGCATCTTTATTCGATATATCCTCGTCATCCTCTTTTTTTCACATCTTGCGTCAGAGCTTTTCGAAGCCGATCTCTTAACACTGCCTTGGCACCCGACACCGAACGTCCGAACTCGCTTAATTTGGTTTTAAGCTCTTGTACGCTCAATTTATCCAGCTGAGCCATCTGCTCCTCAAACTTCGACATTTTGCTGCACAAATTCCACTGCACTTCGTCTTTTCACAACAAACTCGCGATTGAATTCTTTTATCCCGGACGAGCCCCCAATTGTAGAGATAAAAATAAAGTCAACCAGGTTTATGGTAAACACGAGTCACGTTTATTTTATGAACAACAATTAATACGTATCGCGTTCGGTATAAAGATTTTGAAACAGTGTCGGGTCGCAGACCAGCTTCGAACTGAAATCTCGATGCACGCTCACACACGCTCTCCTGTCTATCGGTAATAGTTCCTAGACTCTCCGCTGAACCGCGCCACACACTGAGCAGGCCCAAAAAGGCGGGGAACTCAAATACTACACTCTGAATGATCCTGCATGGGTTCCTTTGCGGAGAAAATTGAGGCGCAGGTTCCTCTACAGTAACGTGTATAGGATCCCTGACAGAAAACCATCAAAGGATTCTTTGAAAGGATGCTTTACAGAAAGCCATTGCAAAAACTCGTCTCGTTTACAGCTATAAAGTTGCCTTCCTTTTGTTTCCTTGAAGATTTAACTCAACATCGAGAGAGCAAGGCCACTGGCGAAACTTTGTGGATTAGTTCCTACGCAAGTTCGTGTTTAAAACCCTGAACATGTTCCTGTACATGAACCCATATTTTAATTGACTCTGCGATGGTATCTGTACATGATCGTTCAAACGTTATCTCGCATAGAGGTTCTTTTGAAGGACCATGTACAGTTTCCTTCGCCAAATTCCTTGTGCAGGAACCGTCAAGATTACCTGTGCAGGTTCGTGTGCAGTTTCGTGTACATGAGCATGTGCAGTCAATTAAGTACCCCAATTCTCATTTTTAAAGATCAGATATTTATTTTTTGTCCTTTGTGATATTCTTCTCAGGGTGTTTCTGCCTTAAAACTGTTCTACATATTTTTTGGAAGATTATTATTTAATTTAACGAGTTTGTGTTTTGGGGTGTGAAACCTTATAGAATCTTTGATAATTTCTGTTAAATTTTCTACGCTACTATCAATAGACTGAGTATCATTCAGAAGCGAGTTTATTGTTAGACTCTTGTGTATTTGTTCTTCAAAGTTTTTCCAATCGTCAAGTGCTTCTATAGTATTCGTGTTATTAATATTTTTGAGAATGGCTAAATCAACTATACTAGGTGGTGCTTTTATGTTATTAGGGTAAAGAATGAGGTTTTGAGGATGAACTAGGTTGTAAAGGTTTCAATTAATAAAGTCATGAATTGTCTTTCAATTAATATATCTACATCATATTGTTGAAGGAAAGTATGTACTTCGTGCATTCTATTTTCTAGTCAACCTGCGTTCCAGTGGCCAATTTTTAATAAATTTGTACTTTTATCACGAACCATCAAGTGCAACAGCTAGTTCGTTTAGGGCTTGTAGTCTTTCCAAATCAGTCTTACATGCTAACATTTTATCTCTAAGTTTAAGGGCTATTTTGCAAAAGCGTACCTAGGTCACAAATTTGGTTAATCTCTTGGAATACGTTTCTTATATCCTAAATTCCTGGTTCAGCATATTTTTCGGATTTCTTGGATTGATTTATATGTTGACGTTGAGTTTCGTTAATTATGGTCCAGGCTGAGGTTGTAGGCACTTGGGGTGTATTTACAGTTTGTCTAGTCCATGGTAGAAGAGGGAAGTTCCTCTGCATTACTGCATATCTTCCCTACATCCTTTTACGTTGCTGATTTTCATTGAGCCTGTCCTTGTCATTGCGTTCGCAGTTGTTTCATTTTTTCCACATGGACTATGTATGTAAGGTGCTCTTTCTGGCACTTTACACACCTAGGTTTGGCATAGCAGTGCTGTTCGTTATGGCCGAATCTCTGGCACCAATGACATTGGCTGACCATTTTGGTATTTCTGGTATTTCTGAAGTGTTCCCATCTAATCTTCATATAGAAAGCTGCCTTTATTTTCAAAGCATGTTGCGGTTTTGCATCCTTATGGAGGGTTACAAGGTAGAGTGAATTTCGTCATGCTGCTTTTTCAGATTTCTGCTTTACGCTCACGACATCTCCAGCTTTTAATCCTTGCTCTTCTAGGCTATGTTGCACATTTTCTGTAGTAATGTGTCCCAGTCCGTGTATGATGAGTTTTTTTTTTAGTTTTTCTCTCCTTGTTGAATAAATGTGGAAGGAGATTTCATTTTCAACCAGAAGGTCCTTAATAGTTTGACGGCCCTCTATACACCCTGGCGGACCGAAGGAACCGAATGGAGCCTCTAAAAAGTACCCTTAAAGACTCCATTGGGTGCCCATTTGGTGCCTTTTTAAAAAACTCGAAAAAACAGCAAAATCAACTTTTAAATTGTTGAAATTCGAATTCTACGTTAAAGTCCCCTATAGGAGGTAAAGGAATAATAGCAACAGTATTTTTTGCAATTGTAAAAAGTTTTAAAAAATATAAGACGTATAACGCCTGTTGACTGTTACACTTCAAACGCATCTCCTGTAAGTAGCAGTCAACAGGCGTTATACGTCTTATATTTTTTTAAACTTTTTACCTTTGCAAAAAAACTATTGCGATTATTCCGTGACCTCCTATAGGGGATTTTATCGTAGAATCGGAATTTCAACAATTTAAAAGTTGATTTTGCTGTTTTTTCGAGTTTTTTAAAAAGGAACCGAATGGGGTCTTTACGGGTACTTTGTAGAGGCTCCATTCGGTTTCTTTGGTTCGCCAGGGCACTCTGAGTAGATTGTAGTTTTAGTTGACTTTGTGTTCTTCTTAACACATATCTCTCCAGTAGTTACTTCCTGTATGGTGTTTATGATTATCGTATAATTCTCTTTCAAATGGTCCAGGATGATGGGTGGTAGTTTTTCCTTCATCGCAGCGTTGCTGCTTTAATCTACGTTTGTCCGCGCGGAGTCACTTTCCATGTTGTTGCGTTCTCCTTGTATCACCGTAAAAAATGTCGGGAATTTTCCATACTTTTTAGTGGGGGAAAATCCACATTTTCATTGGGGATAATCATTTTCCCAAAGATTTGAGGAAATTTTCCTAAAAGTTCTTATAATTCTCTAAAAAATTGGGAGAAATTCCCCAAAAATGATTAAAATAGATAATGCCTACAATTATTTTGGGATAATTACCCTAAACAGATGTTTATTCATATAAAAGTTTAGAAATATTCCCTAAAATTTGGGATCCGTGACAAAAAGTCCAAACGACAAAGCGCTCGTCCAATGAGAGTCGCGCTCCGTGAAAAAGGCCCGCGAATCAGAGAGCAAGTAGGAGCGTGCTCATACATACATCCATCCATCGCGATGAAGCGAGTCGCTCTTTGATTCGCGGGTTTTTTTCATGGAGCGCGACTCTCATTGGGCGGGTGCTTTGTCGTTTGGGCTTTTTGTCACGAAGTATTATCGTATGTTTAGGAAGATTTTTTGCCCTAAAATATTTGATTAACTAACACAATATTTTCAAAGATTTCTTTTCATCAACTTTTGTTGTTCAGGTTACAGTGTAATAAATGATTTGCATATTACATGCAGAAGATGTATTTATCGTTTTCAATTAAATTTTGTTACAGTGCTTTGCTTTCAATAAGTGTCATTGTTTGAATCTTGCTGCTCTGAGCTGGTAGTTCGAGAGAAAATCCGCCAGGGCGCGACATGCCTCCTCCCTCGCAACAGAAATGACGCGTCTAGCGTTTAAAAGATCAATCGACGCGAAGCTAAGTATAGTAACCTGGTGCAGATTCTATCGTAATCTACGAGGAGGTCTATGTTGGAGTTTAGAACTTGAGTTTTGAATTGAAACGGCCGAGCTGTGGTCCTTGATTTTTTAAATTAATATTATATATTATATTATTTTAATATA